>NW_028115348.1:0-41827 GCF_964273445.1 Streptopelia decaocto | reverse complement strand
AATGGGAAGAATTGGGACAAAAATTGGAAAATTTTTAAGGGACTTTGAAAAAATTTCAACTGGAATTTTAGCCATTTTTTGACGTGAAATTGTAAACATGTTGAAGTGGATTTTGAAAATTCTAGAGAGAATTTTAAAAGCTTCAACAGAATTTCAACAATTTTGAGAGGGATTTGAAAAGTTTCAATGGGAATGGGAAGAATTGGAACAAAAATTGGAAAATATTTAAGGGACTTTGAAAAAATTTCAACTGGAATTTTAGCCATTTTTTGACGTGAAATTGTAAACATGTGGCCATGGATTTTGAAAATTCTAGAGAGAATTTTAAAAGCTTCAACAGAATTTCTACAATTTTGAGAGGGATTTGAAAAGTTTCAATGGGAATGGGAAGAATTGGGACAAAAATTGGAAAATTTTTAAGGGACTTTGAAAAAATTTCAACTGGAATTTTAGCAATTTTTTGACGTGAAATTGTGAACATGTTGAAGTGGATTTTGAAAATTCTAGAGAGAATTTTAAAAGCTTCAACAGAATTTCAACAATTTTGAGAGGGATTTGAAAAGTTTCAATGGGAATGGGAAGAATTGGGACAAAAATTGGAAAATTTTTAAGGGACTTTGAAAAAATTTCAACTGGAATTTTAGCCATTTTTTGACGTGAAATTGTAAACATGTGGCCATGGATTTTGAAAATTCTAGAGAGAATTTTAAAAGCTTCAAGAGAATTTCAACAATTTTGAGAGGGATTTGAAAAGTTTCAATGGGAATGGGAAGAATTGGGACAAAAATTGGAAAATTTTTAAGGGACTTTGAAAAAATTTCAACTGGAATTTTAGCCATTTTTTTTACGTGAAATTGTAAACCTGTGGACATGGATTTTGAAAATTCTAGAGAGAATTTTAAAAGCTTCAAGAGAATTTCAACAATTTTGAGAGGGATTTGAAAAGTTTCAATGGGAATGGGAAGAATTGGGACAAAAATTGGAAAATTTTTAAGGGACTTTGAAAAATTTCAACTGGAATTTTAGCCATTTTTTGACGTGAAATTGTAAACATGTGGACATGGATTTTGAAAATTCTAGAGAGAATTTTAAAAGCTTCAAGAGAATTTCAACAATTTTGAGAGGGATTTGAAAAGTTTCAATGGGAATGGGAAGAATTGGGACAAAAATTGGAAAATTTTTAAGGGACTTTGAAAACATTTCAACTGGAATTTTAGCCATTTTTTGACGTGAAATTGTAAACATGTGGACATGGATTTTGAAAATTCTAGAGAGAATTTTAAGAGCTTCAAGAGAATTTCAACAATTTTGAGAGGGATTTGAAAAGTTTCAATGGGACTGGGAAGAATTGGGACGAAAATTGGAAAATTTTTCAGGGACTTTGAAAAAATTTCAACTGGAATTTTAGCAATTTTGATGTGAAATTGTAAACATGTTGAGGTGGATTTGGAAAGTTCTAGAGAGAAGTTTAAAACTTTCAACAGGATTTCAACAATGTTGAGAGGGATTTGAAAAGTTTCAATGGGAATGGGAAGAATTGGGACGAAAATTGGAAAATTTTTCAGGGACTTTGAAAAAATTTCAACTGGAATTTTAGCAATTTTGACGTGAAATTGTAAATATGTTGATGTGGATTTGGAAAATTCTAGAGAGAATTTTAAAAGCTTCATCAGGGTTTCAACCATTTTGAGAGGGATTTGAAAAGTTTCAATGGGAATGGGAAGAATTGGGACGAAAATTGGAAAATTTTTCAGGGACCTTGAAAAAATTTCAACTGGAATTTTAGCAATTTTGACGTGAAATTGTAAACATGTTGAGGTGGATTTTGAAAATTCCAGAGAGAAGTTTAAAACTTTCAACAGGATTTCAACAATGTTGAGAGGGATTTGAAAAGTTTCAATGGGAATGGGAAGAATTGGGAAGAAAATTGGATAATTTTTCAGGGACTTTGAAATAATTTCAACTGGAATTTTAGCAATTTTGACGTGAAATTGTAAACATGTGGACATGGATTTTGAAAATTCTAGAGAGAATTTTAAAAGCTTTAACAGGATTTCAACAATGTTGAGAGGGATTTGAAAAGTTTCAATGGGAATGGGAAGAATTGGGACGAAAATTGGAAAGTTTTTCAGGGACTTTGAAAAAATTTCAACTGGAATTTTAGCAATTTTCACGTGAAATTGTAAACATGTTTAGGTAGATTTTGAAAATTCTAGAGAGAATTTTAAAAGCTTCAACATAATTTCAACAATGTTGAGAGGGATTTGAAAAGTTTCAATGGGAATGGGAAGAATTGGGACGAAAATTGGAAAATTTTGAAGGGACTTTGAAAAAATTTCAAGTGGAATTTTAGAGATTTTGATGTGAAAGTTTCAAAATTTTGTCGGGGATTTTGAAATTTCCTGAGAATTTCCAAAGTTTCCCCGGGATTTCCAACATTTTGAAGGGAACTCCAAACATGTCAACATTGATTTTAAGAATCTCCACTGGAGTTTTAGAGATTTTGATGTGAAAGTGTCACCATTTTGTCGGGGATTTGGAAAATTTCCTGAGAATTTCAAAAGTTTCACCGGGATTTCCCAAATTTTGAAGGGAACTGATCGGAGCCAGCCCAGCGAGAGCCGGAGCCGGCAGGGTTCAACCGACCACGAGGTTCAGCCGAGATCAGGAAGCTCAGAGGGAAACGTACAGGGACAGCGTGATTCCCGGCGGGCCCCGATCGCCAAAGCCCCGGCAGCCATTGCGAGAGAGCGGCTGACGTGGCGGGGGGCGTTCCCACGGTGACGCGGGAGGTTTAAAAGCGGCTGAAACTCGATACTAGCATTCAGTCAGCTGATCGGAGCCAGCCCAGCGAGAGCCGGAGCCGGCGGGGTTCAGCCGACCACGAGGTTCAGCCGAGATCAGGAAGCTCAGAGGGAAACGTACAGGGACAGCGCGATTCCCGGCGGGTCCCGATCGCCAAAGCCCCGGCAGCCATTGCGACAGAGCGGCTGACGTGGCGGGGGCGTTCCCACGGTGACGGCGACCACACCCCCTCCCCTTGCCTTGAAAAAGCCTTTGGGAGGGCAGCGACTAGTCACCAGGTGCAGGGAGGAGCAACCAGCTTGTGTAGCAGGTGAGTCCCACCCACACTGTGCTGCAGCAGCAGGTGTGGTAGCTTGTGCAGCAGGGTGCAGAGAGCACTTGTTGCTTGTCAGCCCCTCTAGCTTATTACCAGCGCCCCAGACTGCTGACGACCATGGGCGTCTCCAGGAGGAGAGCTTGTCTCTAACAGGCTGTGGCTACGCAGACTGAGGCTCTGTCCCGAACGGTGGCTGTTCAGGTCTCTGCAGGGAGTGCCAGAGCCTGCTGCTGGGGGAGGGAGGCCAGCACTCCACCTGTGTGAGGTGTGAGCAGGTGCAAGACCTGCTCGACGTGGTCGTCAAACTTAAGGAGGAGGTTGAGACGCTGAGAACCATCAGGGAGTGCGAAAGGGAGATCGACTGGTGGAGTAACACCCTGACGTGCAAGTCGGAAAGGTCCCAGAGAGGTAACCCCCAAAAGGAGATGGACCTCCTGCCCTCTCGGATAGAGGCAATTTTGACGTGAAACTGTAAACATGTGGACATGGATTTGGAAAATTCTAGAGAGAATTTTAAAAGCTTCAACAGGATATCAACAACGTTGAGAGGGATTTGAAAAGTTTCACTGGGAATGGGAAGAATTGGGACGAAAATTGGAAAATTCTGAAGGGACTTTGAAAAAATTTCAACTGGAATTTCAGCCATTTTTTGACGTGAAATTGTAAACATGTGGACGTGGATTTTGAAAATTCTAGAGAGAATTTTAAAAGCTTCAAGAGAATTTCAACAATTTTGAGAGGGATTTGAAAAGTTTCAATGGGAATGGGAAGAATTGGGACAAAAATTGGAAAATTTTTCAGGGACTTTGAAAAAATTTCAACTGGAATTTTAGCCATTTTTTGACGTGAAATTGTAAACATGTGGACATGGATTTTGAAAATTCTGGAGAGAATTTTAAAAGCTTCAAGAGAATTTCAACAATTTTGAGAGGGATTTGAAAAGTTTCAATGGGAATGGGAAGAATTGGGACAAAAATTGGAAAATTTTTAAGGGACTTTGAAAAAATTTCAACTGGAATTTTAGCCATTTTTTGACGTGAAATTGTAAACATGTGGACGTGGATTTTGAAAATTCTAGAGAGAATTTTAAAAGCTTCAAGAGAATTTCAACAATTTTGAGAGGGATTTGAAAAGTTTCAATGGGAATGGGAAGAATTGGGACAAAAATTGGAAAATTTTTAAGGGACTTTGAAAAAATTTCAACTGGAATTTTAGCCATTTTTTGACGTGAAATTGTAAACATGTGGACATGGATTTTGAAAATTCTAGAGAGAATTTTAAAAGCTTCAAGAGAATTTCAACAATTTTGAGAGGGATTTGAAAAGTTTCAATGGGAATGGGAAGAATTGGGACAAAAATTGGAAAATTTTGAAGGGACTTTGAAAACATTTCAACTGGAATTTTAGCCATTTTTTGACGTGAAATTGTAAACATGTGGACATGGATTTTGAAAATTCTAGAGAGAATTTTAAAAGCTTCAAGAGAATTTCAACAATTTTGAGAGGGATTTGAAAAGTTTCAATGGGAATGGGAAGAATTGGGACAAAAATTGGAAAATTTTGAAGGGACTTTGAAAACATTTCAACTGGAATTTTAGCCATTTTTTGACGTGAAATTGTAAGCATGTGGACATGGATTTTGAAAATTCTAGAGAGAATTTTAAAAGCTTCAACAGGATATCAACAACGTTGAGAGGGATTTGAAAAGTTTCAATGGGAATGGGAAGAATTGGGACGAAAATTGGAAAATTTTTCAGGGACTTTGAAAAAATTTCAACTGGAATTTTAGAGATTTTGATGTGAAAGTTTCAAAATTTTGTCGGGGATTTTGAAATTTCCTGAGAATTTCCAAAGTTTCCCCGGGATTTCCAACATTTTGAAGGGAACTCCAAACATGTCAACATTGATTTTAAGAATCTCCACTGGAGTTTTAGAGATTTTGATGTGAAAGTGTCACCATTTTGTCGGGGATTTGGAAAATTTCCTGAGAATTTCAAAAGTTTCACCGGGATTTCCCAAATTTTGAAGGGAACTGATCGGAGCCAGCCCAGCGAGAGCCGGAGCCGGCAGGGTTCAACCGACCACGAGGTTCAGCCGAGATCAGGAAGCTCAGAGGGAAACGTACAGGGACAGCGTGATTCCCGGCGGGCCCCGATCGCCAAAGCCCCGGCAGCCATTGCGAGAGAGCGGCTGACGTGGCGGGGGGCGTTCCCACGGTGACGCGGGAGGTTTAAAAGCGGCTGAAACTCGATACTAGCATTCAGTCAGCTGATCGGAGCCAGCCCAGCGAGAGCCGGAGCCGGCGGGGTTCAGCCGACCACGAGGTTCAGCCGAGATCAGGAAGCTCAGAGGGAAACGTACAGGGACAGCGCGATTCCCGGTGGGTCCCGATCGCCAAAGCCCCGGCAGCCATTGCGACAGAGCGGCTGACGTGGCGGGGGCGTTCCCACGGTGACGGCGACCACACCCCCTCCCCTTGCCTTGAAAAAGCCTTTGGGAGGGCAGCGACTAGTCACCAGGTGCAGGGAGGAGCAACCAGCTTGTGTAGCAGGTGAGTCCCACCCACACTGTGCTGCAGCAGCAGGTGTGGTAGCTTGTGCAGCAGGGTGCAGAGAGCACTTGTTGCTTGTCAGCCCCTCTAGCTTATTACCAGCGCCCCAGACTGCTGACGACCATGGGCGTCTCCAGGAGGAGAGCTTGTCTCTAACAGGCTGTGGCTACGCAGACTGAGGCTCTGTCCCGAACGGTGGCTGTTCAGGTCTCTGCAGGGAGTGCCAGAGCCTGCTGCTGGGGGAGGGAGGCCAGCACTCCACCTGTGTGAGGTGTGAGCAGGTGCAAGACCTGCTCGACGTGGTCGTCAAACTTAAGGAGGAGGTTGAGACGCTGAGGACCATCAGGGAGTGCGAAAGGGAGATCGACTGGTGGAGTAACACCCTGACGTGCAAGTCGGAAAGGTCCCAGAGAGGTAAACCCCAAAAGGAGATGGACCTCCTGCCCTCTCGGATAGAGGCAATTTTGACGTGAAACTGTAAACATGTGGACATTGATTTGGAAAATTCTAGAGAGAATTTTAAAAGCTTCAACAGGATATCAACAACGTTGAGAGGGATTTGAAAAGTTTCATTGGGAATGGGAAGAATTGGGACGAAAATTGGAAAATTCTGAAGGGACTTTGAAAAAATTTCAACTGGAATTTTAGCCATTTTGACGTGAAATTGTAAACATGTTGAGGTGGATTTGGAACATTCTTGAGAGAAGTTTCAAACTTTCAACAGGATTCCAACAATGTTGAGAGGGATTTGAAAAGTTTCAATGGGAATGGGAAGATTTGGGACGAAAATTGGAAAATTCTGAAGGGACTTTGAAAAAATTTCAACTGGAATTTTAGCAATTTTGACGTGAAATTGTAAACATGTTGAGGTGGATTTGGAAAATTCTAGAGAGAATTATAAAAGCTTCAACAGGATTTCAACAACGTTGAGAGGGATTTGAAAAGTTTCAATGGGAATGGGAAGAATTGGGAAAAATTTGGAAAATTTTTAAGGGACTTTGAAAAAATTTCAACTGGAATTTTAGCCATTTTTTGACGTGAAATTGTAAACATGTGGACATGGATTTTGAAAATTCTAGAGAGAATTTTAAGAGCTTCAAGAGAATTTCAACAATTTTGAGAGGGATTTGAAAAGTTTCAATGGGAATGGGAAGAATTGGGACAAAAATTGGAAAATTTTTAAGGGACTTTGAAAAAATTTCAACTGGAATTTTAGCCATTTTTTGACGTGAAATTGTAAACATGTGGACATGGATTTTGAAAATTCTAGAGAGAATTTTAAGAGCTTCAAGAGAATTTCAACAATTTTGAGAGGGATTTGAAAAGTTTCAATGGGAATGGGAAGAATTGGGACAAAAATTGGAAAATTTTTAAGGGACTTTGAAAAAATTTCAACTGGAATTTTAGCCATTTTTTGACGTGAAATTGTAAACATGTGGACATGGATTTTGAAAATTCTAGAGAGAATTTTAAAAGCTTCAAGAGAATTTCAACAATTTTGAGAGGGATTTGAAAAGTTTCAATGGGAATGGGAAGAATTGGGACAAAAATTGGAAAATTTTTCAGGGACTTTGAAAAAATTTCAACTGGAATTTTAGCCATTTTTTGACGTGAAATTGTAAACATGTGGACATGGATTTTGAAAATTCTAGAGAGAATTTTAAAAGCTTCAAGAGAATTTCAACAATTTTGAGAGGGATTTGAAAAGTTTCAATGGGAATGGGAAGAATTGGGACAAAAATTGGAAAATTTTGAAGGGACTTTGAAAAAATTTCAACTGGAATTTTAGCCATTTTTTGACGTGAAATTGTAAACATGTGGACATGGATTTTGAAAATTCTAGAGAGAATTTTAAAAGCTTCAAGAGAATTTCCACAATTTTGAGAGGGATTTGAAAAGTTTCAATGGGAATGGGAAGAATTGGGACAAAAATTGGAAAATTTTTCAGGGACTTTGAAAAAATTTCAACTGGAATTTTAGCAATTTTGATGTGAAATTGTAAACATGTTGAGGTGGATTTGGAAAGTTCTAGAGAGAAGTTTAAAACTTTCAACAGGATTTCAACAATGTTGAGAGGGATTTGAAAAGTTTCAATGGGAATGGGAAGAATTGGGAAGAAAATTGGATAATTTTTCAGGGCCTTTAAATAATTTCAACTGGAATTTTAGCAATTTTGACGTGAAATTGTAAACATGTGGACATGGATTTTGAAAATTCTAGAGAGAATTTTAAAAGCTTTAACAGGATTTCAACAATGTTGAGAGGGATTTGAAAAGTTTCAATGGGAATGGGAAGAATTGGGACGAAAATTGGAAAGTTTTTCAGGGACTTTGAAAAAATTTCAACTGGAATTTTAGCAATTTTCACGTGAAATTGTAAACATGTTTAGGTAGATTTTGAAAATTCTAGAGACAATTTTAAAAGCTTCAACATAATTTCAACAATGTTGAGAGGGATTTGAAAAGTTTCAATGGGAATGGGAAGAATTGGGACGAAAATTGGAAAATTTTGAAGGGACTTTGAAAAAATTTCAAGTGGAATTTTAGAGATTTTGATGTGAAAGTTTCAAAATTTTGTCGGGGATTTTGAAATTTCCTGAGAATTTCCAAAGTTTCCCCGGGATTTCCAACATTTTGAAGGGAACTCCAAACATGTCAACATTGATTTTAAGAATCTCCACTGGAGTTTTAGAGATTTTGATGTGAAAGTGTCACCATTTTGTCGGGGATTTGGAAAATTTCCTGAGAATTTCAAAAGTTTCACCGGGATTTCCCAAATTTTGAAGGGAACTGATCGGAGCCAGCCCAGCGAGAGCCGGAGCCGGCAGGGTTCAACCGACCACGAGGTTCAGCCGAGATCAGGAAGCTCAGAGGGAAACGTACAGGGACAGCGTGATTCCCGGCGGGCCCCGATCGCCAAAGCCCCGGCAGCCATTGCGAGAGAGCGGCTGACGTGGCGGGGGGCGTTCCCACGGTGACGCGGGAGGTTTAAAAGCGGCTGAAACTCGATACTAGCATTCAGTCAGCTGATCGGAGCCAGCCCAGCGAGAGCCGGAGCCGGCGGGGTTCAGCCGACCACGAGGTTCAGCCGAGATCAGGAAGCTCAGAGGGAAACGTACAGGGACAGCGCGATTCCCGGCGGGTCCCGATCGCCAAAGCCCCGGCAGCCATTGCGACAGAGCGGCTGACGTGGCGGGGGCGTTCCCACGGTGACGGCGACCACACCCCCTCCCCTTGCCTTGAAAAAGCCTTTGGGAGGGCAGCGACTAGTCACCAGGTGCAGGGAGGAGCAACCAGCTTGTGTAGCAGGTGAGTCCCACCCACACTGTGCTGCAGCAGCAGGTGTGGTAGCTTGTGCAGCAGGGTGCAGAGAGCACTTGTTGCTTGTCAGCCCCTCTAGCTTATTACCAGCGCCCCAGACTGCTGACGACCATGGGCGTCTCCAGGAGGAGAGCTTGTCTCTAACAGGCTGTGGCTACGCAGACTGAGGCTCTGTCCCGAACGGTGGCTGTTCAGGTCTCTGCAGGGAGTGCCAGAGCCTGCTGCTGGGGGAGGGAGGCCAGCACTCCACCTGTGTGAGGTGTGAGCAGGTGCAAGACCTGCTCGACGTGGTCGTCAAACTTAAGGAGGAGGTTGAGACGCTGAGGACCATCAGGGAGTGCGAAAGGGAGATCGACTGGTGGAGTAACACCCTGACGTGCAAGTCGGAAAGGTCCCAGAGAGGTAACCCCCAAAAGGAGATGGACCTCCTGCCCTCTCGGATAGAGGCAATTTTGACGTGAAACTGTAAACATGTGGACATGGATTTGGAAAATTCTAGAGAGAATTTTAAAAGCTTCAACAGGATATCAACAACGTTGAGAGGGATTTGAAAAGTTTCATTGGGAATGGGAAGAATTGGGACGAAAATTGGAAAATTCTGAAGGGACTTTGAAAAAATTTCAACTGGAATTTTAGCCATTTTGACGTGAAATTGTAAACATGTTGAGGTGGATTTGGAACATTCTTGAGAGAAGTTTCAAACTTTCAACAGGATTCCAACAATGTTGAGAGGGATTGGAAAAGTTTCAATGGGAATGGGAAGATTTGGGACGAAAATTGGAAAATTTTGAAGGGACTTTGAAAAAATTTCAACTGGAATTTTAGCAATTTTGACGTGAAATTGTAAACATGTTGAGGTGGATTTGGAAAATTCTAGAGAGAATTATAAAAGCTTCAACAGGATTTCAACAACGTTGAGAGGGATTTGAAAAGTTTCAATGGGAATGGGAAGAATTGGGACAAAAATTTGGAAAATTTTTAAGGGACTTTGAAAAAATTTCAACTGGAATTTTAGCCATTTTTTGACGTGAAATTGTAAACATGTGGACATGGATTTTGAAAATTCTAGAGAGAATTTTAAAAGCTTCAAGAGAATTTCAACAATTTTGAGAGGGATTTGAAAAGTTTCAATGGGAATGGGAAGAATTGGGACAAAAATTGGAAAATTTTTCAGGGACTTTGAAAAAATTTCAACTGGAATTTTAGCCATTTTTTGACGTGAAATTGTAAACATGTGGACATGGATTTTGAAAATTCTGGAGAGAATTTTAAAAGCTTCTAGAGAATTTCAACAATTTTGAGAGGGATTTGAAAAGTTTCAATGGGAATGGGAAGAATTGGGACAAAAATTGGAAAATTTTGAAGGGACTTTGAAAAAATTTCAACTGGAATTTTAGCCATTTTTTGACGTGAAATTGTAAACATGTGGACATGGATTTTGAAAATTCTAGAGAGAATTTTAAAAGCTTCAAGAGAATTTCAACAATTTTGAGAGGGATTTGAAAAGTTTCAATGGGAATGGGAAGAATTGGGACAAAAATTGGAAAATTTTTAAGGGACTTTGAAAAAATTTCAACTGGAATTTTAGCCATTTTTTGACGTGAAATTGTAAACCTGTGGACATGGATTTTGAAAATTCTGGAGAGAATTTTAAAAGCTTCAAGAGAATTTCAACAATTTTGAGAGGGATTTGAAAAGTTTCAATGGGAATGGGAAGAATTGGGACAAAAATTGGAAAATTTTTAAGGGACTTTGAAAAAATTTCAACTGGAATTTTAGCCATTTTTTGACGTGAAATTGTAAACATGTGGACATGGATTTTGAAAATTCTAGAGAGAATTTTAAGAGCTTCAAGAGAATTTCAACAATTTTGAGAGGGATTTGAAAAGTTTCAATGGGAATGGGAAGACTTGGGACAAAAATTGGAAAATTTTTAAGGGACTTTGAAAAAATTTCAACTGGAATTTTAGCCATTTTTTGACGTGAAATTGTAAACATGTGGACATGGATTTTGAAAATTCTAGAGAGAATTTTAAAAGCTTCAAGAGAATTTCAACAATTTTGAGAGGGATTTGAAAAGTTTCAATGGGACTGGGAAGAATTGGGACAAAAATTGGAAAATTTTGAAGGGACTTTGAAAAAATTTCAACTGGAATTTTAGCCATTTTTTGACGTGAAATTGTAAACATGTGGACATGGATTTTGAAAATTCTAGAGAGAATTTTAAGAGCTTCAAGAGAATTTCAACAATTTTGAGAGGGATTTGAAAAGTTTCAATGGGAATGGGAAGAATTGGGACAAAAATTGGAAAATTTTGAAGGGACTTTGAAAAAATTTCAACTGGAATTTTAGCAATTTTTTGACGTGAAATTGTAAACATGTGGACATGGATTTTGAAAATTCTAGAGAGAATTTTAAAAGCTTCAAGAGAATTTCAACAATTTTGAGAGGGATTTGAAAAGTTTCAATGGGAATGGGAAGAATTGGGACAAAAATTGGAAAATTTTTAAGGGACTTTGAAAAAATTTCAACTGGAATTTTAGCCATTTTTTGACGTGAAATTGTAAACATGTGGACATGGATTTTGAAAATTCTAGAGAGAATTTTAAAAGCTTCAAGAGAATTTCAACAATTTTGAGAGGGATTTGAAAAGTTTCAATGGGAATGGGAAGACTTGGGACAAAAATTGGAAAATTTTTAAGGGACTTTGAAAACATTTCAACTGGAATTTTAGCCATTTTTTGACGTGAAATTGTAAACATGTGGACATGGATTTTGAAAATTCTAGAGAGAATTTTAAGAGCTTCAAGAGAATTTCAATAATTTTGAGAGGGATTTGAAAAGTTTCAATGGGAATGGGAAGAATTGGGACAAAAATTGGAAAATTTTGAAGGGACTTTGAAAACATTTCAACTGGAATTTTAGCCATTTTTTGATGTGAAATTGTAAACATGTGGACATGGATTTTGAAAATTCTAGAGAGAATTTTAAAAGCTTCAAGAGAATTTCAACAATTTTGAGAGGGATTTGAAAATTTTCAATGGGAATGGGAAGAATTGGGACGAAAATTGGAAAATTTTTCAGGGACCTTGAAAAAATTTCAACTGGAATTTTAGCAATTTTGACGTGAAATTGTAAACATGTTGAGGTGGATTTTGAAAATTCCAGAGAGAAGTTTAAATCTTTCAACAGGATTTCAACAATGTTGAGAGGGATTTGAAAAGTTTCAATGGGAATGGGAAGAATTGGGAAGAAAATTGGATAATTTTTCAGGGACTTTGAAATAATTTCAACTGGAATTTTAGCAATTTTGACGTGAAATTGTAAACATGTGGACATGGATTTTGAAAATTCTAGAGAGAATTTTAAAAGCTTCAAGAGAATTTCAACAATGTTGAGAGGGATTTGAAAAGTTTCAATGGGAATGGGAAGAATTGGGACGAAAATTGGAAAGTTTTTCAGGGACTTTGAAAAAATTTCAACTGGAATTTTAGCAATTTTCACGTGAAATTGTAAACATGTTTAGGTAGATTTTGAAAATTCTAGAGAGAATTTTAAAAGCTTCAACATAATTTCAACAATGTTGAGAGGGATTTGAAAAGTTTCAATGGGAATGGGAAGAATTGGGACGAAAATTGGAAAATTTTGAAGGGACTTTGAAAAAATTTCAAGTGGAATTTTAGAGATTTTGATGTGAAAGTTTCAAAATTTTGTCGGGGATTTTGAAATTTCCTGAGAATTTCCAAAGTTTCCCCGGGATTTCCAACATTTTGAAGGGAACTCCAAACATGTCAACATTGATTTTAAGAATCTCCACTGGAGTTTTAGAGATTTTGATGTGAAAGTGTCACCATTTTGTCGGGGATTTGGAAAATTTCCTGAGAATTTCAAAAGTTTCACCGGGATTTCCCAAATTTTGAAGGGAACTGATCGGAGCCAGCCCAGCGAGAGCCGGAGCCGGCAGGGTTCAACCGACCACGAGGTTCAGCCGAGATCAGGAAGCTCAGAGGGAAACGTACAGGGACAGCGTGATTCCCGGCGGGCCCCGATCGCCAAAGCCCCGGCAGCCATTGCGAGAGAGCGGCTGACGTGGCGGGGGGCGTTCCCACGGTGACGCGGGAGGTTTAAAAGCGGCTGAAACTCGATACTAGCATTCAGTCAGCTGATCGGAGCCAGCCCAGCGAGAGCCGGAGCCGGCGGGGTTCAGCCGACCACGAGGTTCAGCCGAGATCAGGAAGCTCAGAGGGAAACGTACAGGGACAGCGCGATTCCCGGCGGGTCCCGATCGCCAAAGCCCCGGCAGCCATTGCGACAGAGCGGCTGACGTGGCGGGGGCGTTCCCACGGTGACGGCGACCACACCCCCTCCCCTTGCCTTGAAAAAGCCTTTGGGAGGGCAGCGACTAGTCACCAGGTGCAGGGAGGAGCAACCAGCTTGTGTAGCAGGTGAGTCCCACCCACACTGTGCTGCAGCAGCAGGTGTGGTAGCTTGTGCAGCAGGGTGCAGAGAGCACTTGTTGCTTGTCAGCCCCTCTAGCTTATTACCAGCGCCCCAGACTGCTGACGACCATGGGCGTCTCCAGGAGGAGAGCTTGTCTCTAACAGGCTGTGGCTATGCAGACTGAGGCTCTGTCCCGAACGGTGGCTGTTCAGGTCTCTGCAGGGAGTGCCAGAGCCTGCTGCTGGGGGAGGGAGGCCAGCACTCCACCTGTGTGAGGTGTGAGCAGGTGCAAGACCTGCTCGACGTGGTCGTCAAACTTAAGGAGGAGGTTGAGACGCTGAGGACCATCAGGGAGTGCGAAAGGGAGATCGACTGGTGGAGTAACACCCTGACGTGCAAGTCGGAAAGGTCCCAGAGAGGTAACCCCCAAAAGGAGATGGACCTCCTGCCCTCTCGGATAGAGGCAATTTTGACGTGAAACTGTAAACATGTGGACATGGATTTGGAAAATTCTAGAGAGAATTTTAAAAGCTTCAACAGGATATCAACAACGTTGAGAGGGATTTGAAAAGTTTCATTGGGAATGGGAAGAATTGGGACGAAAATTGGAAAATTCTGAAGGGACTTTGAAAAAATTTCAACTGGAATTTTAGCCATTTTGACGTGAAATTGTAAACATGTTGAGGTGGATTTGGAACATTCTTGAGAGAAGTTTCAAACTTTCAACAGGATTCCAACAATGTTGAGAGGGATTTGAAAAGTTTCAATGGGAATGGGAAGATTTGGGACGAAAATTGGAAAATTTTGAAGGGACTTTGAAAAAATTTCAACTGGAATTTTAGCAATTTTGACGTGAAACTGTAAACATGTTGAGGTGGATTTGGAAAATTCTAGAGAGAATTATAAAAGCTTCAACAGGATTTCAACAACGTTGAGAGGGATTTGAAAAGTTTCAATGGGAATGGGAAGAATTGGGACAAAAATTTGGAAAATTTTTAAGGGACTTTGAAAAAATTTCAACTGGAATTTTAGCCATTTTTTGACGTGAAATTGTAAACATGTGGACATGGATTTTGAAAATTCTGGAGAGAATTTTAAAAGCTTCTAGAGAATTTCAACAATTTTGAGAGGGATTTGAAAAGTTTCAATGGGAATGGGAAGAATTGGGACAAAAATTGGAAAATTTTTAAGGGACTTTGAAAAAATTTCAACTGGAATTTTAGCCATTTTTTGACGTGAAATTGTAAACATGTGGACATGGATTTTGAAAATTCTAGAGAGAATTTTAAAAGCTTCAAGAGAATTTCAACAATTTTGAGAGGGATTTGAAAAGTTTCAATGGGAATGGGAAGAATTGGGACAAAAATTGGAAAATTTTTCAGGGACTTTGAAAAAATTTCAACTGGAATTTTAGCCATTTTTTGACGTGAAATTGTAAACCTGTGGACATGGATTTTGAAAATTCTGGAGAGAATTTTAAAAGCTTCAAGAGAATTTCAACAATTTTGAGAGGGATTTGAAAAGTTTCAATGGGAATGGGAAGAATTGGGACAAAAATTGGAAAATTTTTAAGGGACTTTGAAAAAATTTCAACTGGAATTTTAGCCATTTTTTGACGTGAAATTGTAAACATGTGGACATGGATTTTGAAAATTCTAGAGAGAATTTTAAGAGCTTCAAGAGAATTTCAACAATTTTGAGAGGGATTTGAAAAGTTTCAATGGGACTGGGAAGAATTGGGACAAAAATTGGAAAATTTTGAAGGGACTTTGAAAAAATTTCAACTGGAATTTTAGCCATTTTTTGACGTGAAATTGTAAACATGTGGACATGGATTTTGAAAATTCTAGAGAGAATTTTAAGAGCTTCAAGAGAATTTCAACAATTTTGAGAGGGATTTGAAAAGTTTCAATGGGAATGGGAAGAATTGGGACAAAAATTGGAAAATTTTTAAGGGACTTTGAAAAAATTTCAACTGGAATTTTAGCAATTTTTTGACGTGAAATTGTAAACATGTGGACATGGATTTTGAAAATTCTAGAGAGAATTTTAAAAGCTTCAAGAGAATTTCAACAATTTTGAGAGGGATTTGAAAAGTTTCAATGGGAATGGGAAGAATTGGGACAAAAATTGGAAAATTTTTAAGGGACTTTGAAAAAATTTCAACTGGAATTTTAGCCATTTTTTGACGTGAAATTGTAAACATGTGGACATGGATTTTGAAAATTCTAGAGAGAATTTTAAAAGCTTCAAGAGAATTTCAACAATTTTGAGAGGGATTTGAAAAGTTTCAATGGGAATGGGAAGACTTGGGACAAAAATTGTAAAATTTTTAAGGGACTTTGAAAACATTTCAACTGGAATTTTAGCCATTTTTTGACGTGAAATTGTAAACATGTGGACATGGATTTTGAAAATTCTAGAGAGAATTTTAAGAGCTTCAAGAGAATTTCAAAAATTTTGAGAGGGATTTGAAAAGTTTCAATGGGAATGGGAAGAATTGGGACAAAAATTGGAAAATTTTGAAGGGACTTTGAAAACATTTCAACTGGAATTTTAGCCATTTTTTGACGTGAAATTGTAAACATGTGGACATGGATTTTGAAAATTCTAGAGAGAATTTTAAAAGCTTCAAGAGAATTTCAACAATTTTGAGAGGGATTTGAAAAGTTTCAATGGGAATGGGAAGAATTGGGACGAAAATTGGAAAATTTTTCAGGGACCTTGAAAAAATTTCAACTGGAATTTTAGCAATTTTGACGTGAAATTGTAAACATGTTGAGGTGGATTTTGAAAATTCCAGAGAGAAGTTTAAATCTTTCAACAGGATTTCAACAATGTTGAGAGGGATTTGAAAAGTTTCAATGGGAATGGGAAGAATTGGGAAGAAAATTGGATAATTTTTCAGGGACTTTGAAATAATTTCAACTGGAATTTTAGCAATTTTGACGTGAAATTGTAAACATGTGGACATGGATTTTGAAAATTCTAGAGAGAATTTTAAAAGCTTCAAGAGAATTTCAACAATGTTGAGAGGGATTTGAAAAGTTTCAATGGGAATGGGAAGAATTGGGACGAAAATTGGAAAGTTTTTCAGGGACTTTGAAAAAATTTCAACTGGAATTTTAGCAATTTTCACGTGAAATTGTAAACATGTTTAGGTAGATTTTGAAAATTCTAGAGACAATTTTAAAAGCTTCAACATAATTTCAACAATGTTGAGAGGGATTTGAAAAGTTTCAATGGGAATGGAAAGAATTGGGACGAAAATTGGAAAATTTTGAAGGGACTTTGAAAAAATTTCAAGTGGAATTTTAGAGATTTTGATGTGAAAGTTTCAAAATTTTGTCGGGGATTTTGAAATTTCCTGAGAATTTCCAAAGTTTCCCCGGGATTTCCAACATTTTGAAGGGAACTCCAAACATGTCAACATTGATTTTAAGAATCTCCACTGGAGTTTTAGAGATTTTGATGTGAAAGTGTCACCATTTTGTCGGGGATTTGGAAAATTTCCTGAGAATTTCAAAAGTTTCACCGGGATTTCCCAAATTTTGAAGGGAACTGATCGGAGCCAGCCCAGCGAGAGCCGGAGCCGGCAGGGTTCAACCGACCACGAGGTTCAGCCGAGATCAGGAAGCTCAGAGGGAAACGTACAGGGACAGCGTGATTCCCGGCGGGCCCCGATCGCCAAAGCCCCGGCAGCCATTGCGAGAGAGTGGCTGACGTGGCGGGGGGCGTTCCCACGGTGACGCGGGAGGTTTAAAAGCGGCTGAAACTCGATACTAGCATTCAGTCAGCTGATCGGAGCCAGCCCAGCGAGAGCCGGAGCCGGCGGGGTTCAGCCGACCACGAGGTTCAGCCGAGATCAGGAAGCTCAGAGGGAAACGTACAGGGACAGCGCGATTCCCGGCGGGTCCCGATCGCCAAAGCCCCGGCAGCCATTGCGACAGAGCGGCTGACGTGGCGGGGGCGTTCCCACGGTGACGGCGACCACACCCCCTCCCCTTGCCTTGAAAAAGCCTTTGGGAGGGCAGCGACTAGTCACCAGGTGCAGGGAGGAGCAACCAGCTTGTGTAGCAGGTGAGTCCCACCCACACTGTGCTGCAGCAGCAGGTGTGGTAGCTTGTGCAGCAGGGTGCAGAGAGCACTTGTTGCTTGTCAGCCCCTCTAGCTTATTACCAGCGCCCCAGACTGCTGACGACCATGGGCGTCTCCAGGAGGAGAGCTTGTCTCTAACAGGCTGTGGCTATGCAGACTGAGGCTCTGTCCCGAACGGTGGCTGTTCAGGTCTCTGCAGGGAGTGCCAGAGCCTGCTGCTGGGGGAGGGAGGCCAGCACTCCACCTGTGTGAGGTGTGAGCAGGTGCAAGACCTGCTCGACGTGGTCGTCAAACTTAAGGAGGAGGTTGAGACGCTGAGGACCATCAGGGAGTGCGAAAGGGAGATCGACTGGTGGAGTAACACCCTGACGTGCAAGTCGGAAAGGTCCCAGAGAGGTAACCCCCAAAAGGAGATGGACCTCCTGCCCTCTCGGATAGAGGCAATTTTGACGTGAAACTGTAAACATGTGGACATGGATTTGGAAAATTCTAGAGAGAATTTTAAAAGCTTCAACAGGATATTAACAACGTTGAGAGGGATTTGAAAAGTTTCAATGGGAATGGGAAGAATTGGGACAAAAATTTGGAAAATTCTGAAGGGACTTTGAAAAAATTTCAACTGGAATTTTAGCCATTTTGACGTGAAATTGTAAACATGTTGAGGTGGATTTGGAACATTCTTGAGAGAAGTTTCAAACTTTCAACAGGATTCCAACAATGTTGAGAGGGATTGGAAAAGTTTCAATGGGAATGGGAAGATTTGGGACGAAAATTGGAAAATTTTGAAGGGACTTTGAAAAAATTTCAACTGGAATTTTAGCAATTTTGACGTGAAATTGTAAACATGTTGAGGTGGATTTGGAAAATTCTAGAGAGAATTATAAAAGCTTCAACAGGATTTCAACAACGTTGAGAGGGATTTGAAAAGTTTCAATGGGAATGGGAAGAATTGGGACAAAAATTTGGAAAATTTTTAAGGGACTTTGAAAAAATTTCAACTGGAATTTTAGACATTTTTTGACGTGAAATTGTAAACATGTGGACATGGATTTTGAAAATTCTAGAGAGAATTTTAAAAGCTTCAAGAGAATTTCAACAATTTTGAGAGGGATTTGAAAAGTTTCAATGGGAATGGGAAGAATTGGGACAAAAATTGGAAAATTTTTAAGGGACTTTGAAAAAATTTCAACTGGAATTTTAGCCATTTTTTGACGTGAATTTGTAAACATGTGGACATGGATTTTGAAAATTCTAGAGAGAATTTTAAAAGCTTCAAGAGAATTTCAACAATTTTGAGAGGGATTTGAAAAGTTTCAATGGGAATGGGAAGAATTGGGACAAAAATTGGAAAATTTTTAAGGGACTTTGAAAACATTTCAACTGGAATTTTAGCCATTTTTTGACGTGAAATTGTAAACCTGTGGACATGGATTTTGAAAATTCTAGAGAGAATTTTAAAAGCTTCAAGAGAATTTCAACAATTTTGAGAGGGATTTGAAAAGTTTCAATGGGAATGGGAAGAATTGGGAAAAAAATTGGAAAATTTTTAAGGGACTTTGAAAAAATTTCAACTGGAATTTTAGCCATTTTTTGACGTGAAATTGTAAACATGTGGACATGGATTTTGAAAATTCTAGAGAGAATTTTAAGAGCTTCAAGAGAATTTCAACAATTTTGAGAGGGATTTGAAAAGTTTCAATGGGAATGGGAAGACTTGGGACAAAAATTGGAAAATTTTTAAGGGACTTTGAAAACATTTCAACTGGAATTTTAGCCATTTTTTGACGTGAAATTGTAAACATGTGGACATGGATTTTGAAAATTCTAGAGAGAATTTTAAGAGCTTCAAGAGAATTTCAACAATTTTGAGAGGGATTTGAAAAGTTTCAATGGGAATGGGAAGAATTGGGACAAAAATTGGAAAATTTTTAAGGGACTTTGAAAAAATTTCAACTGGAATTTTAGCCATTTTTTGACGTGAAATTGTAAACATGAGGACATGGATTTTGAAAATTCTAGAGAGAATTTTAAAAGCTTCAAGAGAATTTCAACAATTTTGAGAGGGATTTGAAAAGTTTCAATGGGAATGGGAAGAATTGGGACAAAAATTGGAAAATTTTTAAGGGACTTTGAAAAAATTTCAACTGGAATTTTAGCCATTTTTTGACGTGAAATTGTAAACATGTGGACATGGATTTTGAAAATTCTAGAGAGAATTTTAAAAGCTTCAAGAGAATTTCAACAATTTGGAGAGGGATTTGAAAAGTTTCAATGGGAATGGGAAGAATTGGGACAAAAATTGGAAAATTTTTAAGGGACTTTGAAAAAATTTCAACTGGAATTTTAGCCATTTTTTGACGTGAAATTGTAAACATGTGGACATGGATTTTGAAAATTCTAGAGAGAATTTTTAAAGCTTCAAGAGAATTTCAACAATTTTGAGAGGGATTTGAAAAGTTTCAATGGGAATGGGAAGAATTGGGACCAAAATTGGAAAATTTTTAAGGGACTTTGAAAAAATTTCAACTGGAATTTTAGCCATTTTTTGACGTGAAATTGTAAACATGTGGACATGGATTTTGAAAATTCTAGAGAGAATTTTAAAAGCTTCAAGAGAATTTCAACAATTCTGAGAGGGATTTGAAAAGTTTAAATGGGAATGGGAAGAATTGGGACAAAAATTGGAAAATTTTTAAGGGACTTTGAAAAAATTTCAACTGGAATTTTAGCCATTTTTTGATGTGAAATTGTAAACATGTGGACATGGATTTTGAAAATTCTAGAGAGAATTTTAAAAGCTTCAAGAGAATTTCAACAATTTTGAGAGGGATTTGAAAAGTTTCAATGGGAATGGGAAGAATTGGGACAAAAATTGGAAAATTTTTCAGGGACTTTGAAAAAATTTCAACTGGAATTTTAGCAATTTTGATGTGAAATTGTAAACATGTTGAGGTGGATTTGGAAAGTTCTAGAGAGAAGTTTAAAACTTTCAACAGGATTTCAACAATGTTGAGAGGGATTTGAAAAGTTTCAATGGGAATGGGAAGAATTGGGACGAAAATTGGAAAATTTTTCAGGGACTTTGAAAAAATTTCAACTGGAATTTTAGCAATTTTGACGTGAAATTGTAAACATGTTGATGTGGATTTGGAAAATTCTAGAGAGAATTTTAAAAGATTCATCAGGGTATCAACCATTTTGAGAGGGATTTGAAAAGTTTCAATGGGAATGGGAAGAATTGGGACGAAAATTGGAAAATTTTTCAGGGACCTTGAAAAAATTTCAACTGGAATTTTAGCAATTTTGACGTGAAATTGTAAACATGTTGAGGTGGATTTTGAAAATTCCAGAGAGAAGTTTAAAACTTTCAACAGGATTTCAACAATGTTGAGAGGGATTTGAAAAGTTTCAATGGGAATGGGAAGAATTGGGAAGAAAATTGGATAATTTTTCAGGGACTTTGAAATAATTTCAACTGGAATTTTAGCAATTTTGACGTGAAATTGTAAACATGTGGACATGGATTTTGAAAATTCTAGAGAGAATTTTAAAAGCTTTAACAGGATTTCAACAATGTTGAGAGGGATTTGAAAAGTTTCAATGGGAATGAGAAGAATTGGGACGAAAATTGGAAAGTTTTTCAGGGACTTTGAAAAAATTTCAACTGGAATTTTAGCAATTTTCACGTGAAATTGTAAACATGTTTAGGTAGATTTTGAAAATTCTAGAGACAATTTTAAAAGCTTCAACATAATTTCAACAATGTTGAGAGGGATTTGAAAAGTTTCAATGGGAATGGGAAGAATTGGGACGAAAATTGGAAAATTTTGAAGGGACTTTGAAAAAATTTCAAGTGGAATTTTAGAGATTTTGATGTGAAAGTTTCAAAATTTTGTCGGGGATTTTGAAATTTCCTGAGAATTTCCAAAGTTTCCCCGGGATTTCCAACATTTTGAAGGGAACTCCAAACATGTCAACATTGATTTTAAGAATCTCCACTGGAGTTTTAGAGATTTTGATGTGAAAGTGTCACCATTTTGTCGGGGATTTGGAAAATTTCCTGAGAATTTCAAAAGTTTCACCGGGATTTCCCAAATTTTGAAGGGAACTGATCGGAGCCAGCCCAGCGAGAGCCGGAGCCGGCAGGGTTCAACCGACCACGAGGTTCAGCCGAGATCAGGAAGCTCAGAGGGAAACGTACAGGGACAGCGCGATTCCCGGCGGGCCCCGATCGCCAAAGCCCCGGCAGCCATTGCGAGAGAGAAAATTGGAAAATTCTAGAGAGAATCATAAAAGCTTCAACAGGATTTCAACAACGTTGAGAGGGATTTGAAAAGTTTCAATGGGAATGGGAAGAATCGGGAAAAATTTGGAAAATTTTTAAGGGACTTTGAAAAAATTTCAACTGGAATTTTAGCCATTTTTTGACGTGAAATTATAAACATGTGGACATGGATTTTGAAAATTCTAGAGAGAATTTTAAAAGCTTCAAGAGAATTTCAACCATTTTGAGAGGGATTTGAAAAGTTTCAATGGGAATGGGAAGAATTGGGACAAAAATTGGAAAATTTTTCAGGGACCTTGAAAAAATTTCAACTGGAATTTTAGCAATTTTGACGTGAAATTGTAAACATGTTGAGGTGGATTTTGAAAATTCCAGAGAGAAGTATAAAACTTTCAACAGGATTTCAACAATGTTGAGAGGGATTTGAAAAGTTTCAATGGGAATGGGAAGAATTGGGAAAAAAATTGGAAAATTTTTAAGGGACTGTGAAAAAATTTCAACTGGAATTTTAGCCATTTTTTGACGTGAAATTGTAAACATGTGGACATGGATTTTGAAAATTCTAGAGAGAATTTTAAGAGCTTCAAGAGAATTTCAACAATTTTGAGAGGGATTTGAAAAGTTTCAATGGGAATGGGAAGAATTGGGACAAAAATTGGAAAATTTTTAAGGGACTTTGAAAAAATTTCAACTGGAATTTTAGCCATTTTTTGACGTGAAATTGTAAACGTGGACATGGATTTTGAAAATTCTAGAGAGAATTTTAAAAGCTTCAAGAGAATTTCAACAATTTTGGGAGGGATTTGAAAAGTTTCAATGGGAATGGGAAGAATTGGGACAAAAATTGGAAAATTTTTAAGGGACTTTGAAAAAATTTCAACTGGAATTTTAGCCATTTTTTGACGTGAAATTGTAAACATGTGGACATGGATTTTGAAAATTCTAGAGAGAATTTTAAAAGCTTTAACAGGATTTCAACAATGTTGAGAGGGATTTGAAAAGTTTCAATGGGAATGGGAAGAATTGGGACGAAAATTGGAAAGTTTTTCAGGGACTTTGAAAAAATTTCAACTGGAATTTTAGCAATTTTCACGTGAAATTGTAAACATGTTTAGGTAGATTTTGAAAATTCTAGAGACAATTTTAAAAGCTTCAACATAATTTCAACAATGTTGAGAGGGATTTGAAAAGTTTCAATGGGAATGGGAAGAATTGGGACGAAAATTGGAAAATTTTTAAGGGACTTTGAAAAAATTTCAAGTGGAATTTTAGAGATTTTGATGTGAAAGTTTCAAAATTTTGTCGGGGATTTTGAAATTTCCTGAGAATTTCCAAAGTTTCCCCGGGATTTCCAACATTTTGAAGGGAACTCCAAACATGTCAACATTGATTTTAAGAATCTCCACTGGAGTTTTAGAGATTTTGATGTGAAAGTGTCACCATTTTGTCGGGGATTTGGAAAATTTCCTGAGAATTTCAAAAGTTTCACCGGGATTTCCCAAATTTTGAAGGGAACTGATCGGAGCCAGCCCAGCGAGAGCCGGAGGCGGCGGGGTTCAGCCGACCACGAGGTTCAGCCGAGATCAGGAAGCTCAGAGGGAAACGTACAGGGACAGCGCGATTCCCGGCGGGTCCCGATCGCCAAAGCCCCGGCAGCCATTGCGACAGAGCGGCTGACGTGGCGGGGGCGTTCCCACGGTGACGGCGACCACACCCCCTCCCCTTGCCTTGAAAAAGCCTTTGGGAGGGCAGCGACTAGTCACCAGGTGCAGGGAGGAGCAACCAGCTTGTGTAGCAGGTGAGTCCCACCCACACTGTGCTGCAGCAGCAGGTGTGGTAGCTTGTGCAGCAGGGTGCAGAGAGCACTTGTTGCTTGTCAGCCCCTCTAGCTTATTACCAGCGCCCCAGACTGCTGACGACCATGGGCGTCTCCAGGAGGAGAGCTTGTCTCTAACAGGCTGTGGCTACGCAGACTGAGGCTCTGTCCCGAACGGTGGCTGTTCAGGTCTCTGCAGGGAGTGCCAGAGCCTGCTGCTGGGGGAGGGAGGCCAGCACTCCACCTGTGTGAGGTGTGAGCAGGTGCAAGACCTGCTCGACGTGGTCGTCAAACTTAAGGAGGAGGTTGAGACGCTGAGAACCATCAGGGAGTGCGAAAGGGAGATCGACTGGTGGAGTAACACCCTGACGTGCAAGTCGGAAAGGTCCCAGAGAGGTAACCCCCAAAAGGAGATGGACCTCCTGCCCTCTCGGATAGAGGCAATTTTGACGTGAAACTGTAAACATGTGGACATGGATTTGGAAAATTCTAGAGAGAATTTTAAAAGCTTCAACAGGATATCAACAACGTTGAGAGGGATTTGAAAAGTTTCATTGGGAATGGGAAGAATTGGGACGAAAATTGGAAAATTCTGAAGGGACTTTGAAAAAATTTCAACTGGAATTTTAGCCATTTTGACGTGAAATTGTAAACATGTTGAGGTGGATTTGGAACATTCTTGAGAGAAGTTTCAAACTTTCAACAGGATTCCAACAATGTTGAGAGGGATTTGAAAAGTTTCAATGGGAATGGGAAGATTTGGGACGAAAATTGGAAAATTTTGAAGGGACTTTGAAAAAATTTCAACTGGAATTTTAGCAATTTTGACGTGAAATTGTAAACATGTTGAGGTGGATTTGGAAAATTCTAGAGAGAATTATAAAAGCTTCAACAGGATTTCAACAACGTTGAGAGGGATTTGAAAAGTTTCAATGGGAATGGGAAGAATTGGGAAAAATTTGGAAAATTTTTAAGGGACTTTGAAAAAATTTCAACTGGAATTTTAGCCATTTTTTGACGTGAAATTGTAAACCTGTGGACATGGATTTTGAAAATTCTAGAGAGAATTTTAAAAGCTTCAAGAGAATTTCAACAATTTTGAGAGGGATTTCAAAAGTTTCAATGGGAATGGGAAGAATTGGGACAAAAATTGGAAAATTTTTAAGGGACTTTGAAAAAATTTCAACTGGAATTTTAGCCATTTTTTGACGTGAAATTGTAAACATGTGGACATGGATTTTGAAAATTCTAGAGAGAATTTTAAAAGCTTCAAGAGAATTTCAACAATTTTGAGAGGGATTTGAAAAGTTTCAATGGGAATGGGAAGAATTGGGACAAAAATTGGAAAATTTTGAAGGGACTTTGAAAAAATTTCAACTGGAATTTTAGCCATTTTTTGACGTGAAATTGTAAACATGTGGACATGGATTTTGAAAATTCTAGAGAGAATTTTAAAAGCTTCAAGAGAATTTCAACAATTTTGAGAGGGATTTGAAAAGTTTCAATGGGAATGGGAAGAATTGGGACGAAAATTGGAAATTTTTTCAGGGACTTTGAAAAAATTTCAACTGGAATTTTAGCAATTTTGACGTGAAATTGTAAACATGTTGATGTGGATTTGGAAAATTCTAGAGAGAATTTTAAAAGCTTCATCAGGGTTTCAACCATTTTGAGAGGGATTTGAAAAGTTTCAATGGGAATGGGAAGAATTGGGACGAAAATTGGAAAATTTTTCAGGGACCTTGAAAAAATTTCAACTGGAATTTTAGCAATTTTGACGTGAAATTGTAAACATGTTGAGGTGGATTTTGAAAATTCCAGAGAGAAGTTTAAAACTTTCAACAGGATTTCAACAATGTTGAGAGGGATTTGAAAAGTTTCAATGGGAATGGGAAGAATTGGGAAGAAAATTGGATAATTTTTCAGGGACTTTGAAATAATTTCAACTGGAATTTTAGCCATTTTTTGACGTGAAATTGTAAACATGTGGACATGGATTTTGAAAATTCTAGAGAGAATTTTAAAAGCTTTAACAGGATTTCAACAATGTTGAGAGGGATTTGAAAAGTTTCAATGGGAATGGGAAGAATTGGGACGAAAATTGGAAAGTTTTTCAGGGACTTTGAAAAAATTTCAACTGGAATTTTAGCAATTTTCACGTGAAATTGTAAACATGTTTAGGTAGATTTTGAAAATTCTAGAGAGAATTTTAAAAGCTTCAACATAATTTCAACAATGTTGAGAGGGATTTGAAAAGTTTCAATGGGAATGGGAAGAATTGGGACGAAAATTGGAAAATTTTGAAGGGACTTTGAAAAAATTTCAAGTGGAATTTTAGAGATTTTGATGTGAAAGTTTCAAAATTTTGTCGGGGATTTTGAAATTTCCTGAGAATTTCCAAAGTTTCCCCGGGATTTCCAACATTTTGAAGGGAACTCCAAACATGTCAACATTGATTTTAAGAATCTCCACTGGAGTTTTAGAGATTTTGATGTGAAAGTGTCACCATTTTGTCGGGGATTTGGAAAATTTCCTGAGAATTTCAAAAGTTTCACCGGGATTTCCCAAATTTTGAAGGGAACTGATCGGAGCCAGCCCAGCGAGAGCCGGAGGCGACGGGGTTCAGCCGACCACGAGGTTCAGCCGAGATCAGGAAGCTCAGAGGGAAACGTACAGGGACAGCGCGATTCCCGGCGGGTCCCGATCGCCAAAGCCCCGGCAGCCATTGCGACAGAGCGGCTGACGTGGCGGGGGCGTTCCCACGGTGACGGCGACCACACCCCCTCCCCTTGCCTTGAAAAAGCCTTTGGGAGGGCAGCGACTAGTCACCAGGTGCAGGGAGGAGCAACCAGCTTGTGTAGCAGGTGAGTCCCACCCACACTGTGCTGCAGCAGCAGGTGTGGTAGCTTGTGCAGCAGGGTGCAGAGAGCACTTGTTGCTTGTCAGCCCCTCTAGCTTATTACCAGCGCCCCAGACTGCTGACGACCATGGGCGTCTCCAGGAGGAGAGCTTGTCTCTAACAGGCTGTGGCTACGCAGACTGAGGCTCTGTCCCGAACGGTGGCTGTTCAGGTCTCTGCAGGGAGTGCCAGAGCCTGCTGCTGGGGGAGGGAGGCCAGCACTCCACCTGTGTGAGGTGTGAGCAGGTGCAAGACCTGCTCGACGTGGTCGTCAAACTTAAGGAGGAGGTTGAGACGCTGAGAACCATCAGGGAGTGCGAAAGGGAGATCGACTGGTGGAGTAACACCCTGACGTGCAAGTCGGAAAGGTCCCAGAGAGGTAACCCCCAAAAGGAGATGGACCTCCTGCCCTCTCGGATAGAGGCAATTTTGACGTGAAACTGTAAACATGTGGACATGGATTTGGAAAATTCTAGAGAGAATTTTAAAAGCTTCAACAGGATATCAACAACGTTGAGAGGGATTTGAAAAGTTTCATTGGGAATGGGAAGAATTGGGACGAAAATTGGAAAATTCTGAAGGGACTTTGAAAAAATTTCAACTGGAATTTTAGCCATTTTGACGTGAAATTGTAAACATGTTGAGGTGGATTTGGAACATTCTTGAGAGAAGTTTCAAACTTTCAACAGGATTCCAACAATGTTGAGAGGGATTTGAAAAGTTTCAATGGGAATGGGAAGATTTGGGACGAAAATTGGAAAATTTTGAAGGGACTTTGAAAAAATTTCAACTGGAATTTTAGCAATTTTGAAGTGAAATTGTAAACATGTTGAGGTGGATTTGGAAAATTCTAGAGAGAATTATAAAAGCTTCAACAGGATTTCAACAACGTTGAGAGGGATTTGAAAAGTTTCAATGGGAATGGGAAGAATTGGGAAAAATTTGGAAAATTTTTAAGGGACTTTGAAAAAATTTCAACTGGAATTTTAGCCATTTTTTGACGTGAAATTGTAAACATGTGGACATGGATTTTGAAAATTCTAGAGAGAATTTTAAAAGCTTCAAGAGAATTTCAACAATTTTGAGAGGGATTTCAAAAGTTTCAATGGGAATGGGAAGAATTGGGACAAAAATTGGAAAATTTTTCAGGGACTTTGAAAAAATTTCAACTGGAATTTTAGCCATTTTTTGACGTGAATTTGTAAACATGTGGACATGGATTTTGAAAATTCTAGAGAGAATTTTAAAAGCTTCAAGAGAATTTCAACAATTTTGAGAGGGATTTGAAAAGTTTCAATGGGAATGGGAAGAATTGGGACAAAAATTGGAAAATATTTAAGGGACTTTGAAAACATTTCAACTGGAATTTTAGCCATTTTTTGACGTGAATATGTAAACATGTGGACATGGATTTTGAAAATTCTAGAGAGAATTTTAAAAGCTTCAAGAGAATTTCAACAATTTTGAGAGGGATTTGAAAAGTTTCAATGGGAATGGGAAGAATTGGGAAAAAAATTGGAAAATTTTGAAGGGACTTTGAAAAAATTTCAACTGGAATTTTAGCCATTTTTTGACGTGAAATTGTAAACATGTGGACATGGATTTTGAAAATTCTAGAGAGAATTTTAAAAGCTTCAAGAGGATTTCAACAATTTTGAGCGGGATTTGAAAAGTTTCAATGGGAATGGGAAGAATTGGGACAAAAATTGGAAAATTTTGAAGGGACTTTGAAAAAATTTCAACTGGAATTTTAGCCATTTTTTGACGTGAAATTGTAAACATGTGGACATGGATTTTGAAAATTCTAGAGAGAATTTTAAAAGCTTCAAGAGAATTTCAACAATTTTGAGAGGGATTTGAAAAGTTTCAATGGGAATGGGAAGAATTGGGACAAAAATTGGAAAATTTTTAAGGGACTTTGAAAACATTTCAACTGGAATTTTAGCCATTTTTTGACGTGAAATTGTAAACATGTGGACATGGATTTTGAAAATTCTAGAGAGAATTTTAAAAGCTTCAAGAGAATTTCAACAATTTTGAGAGGGATTTGAAAAGTTTCAATGGGAATGGGAAGAATTGGGACAAAAATTGGAAAATTTTGAAGGGACTTTGAAAAAATTTCAACTGGAATTTTAGCCATTTTTTGACGTGAAATTGTAAACCTGTGGACATGGATTTTGAAAATTCTAGAGAGAATTTTAAAAGCTTCAAGAGAATTTCAACAATTTTGAGAGGGATTTGAAAAGTTTCAATGGGAATGGGAAGAATTGGGACGAAAATTGGAAATTTTTTCAGGGACTTTGAAAAAATTTCAACTGGAATTTTAGCAATTTTGACGTGAAATTGTAAACATGTTGATGTGGATTTGGAAAATTCTAGAGAGAATTTTAAAAGCTTCATCAGGGTTTCAACCATTTTGAGAGGGATTTGAAAAGTTTCAATGGGAATGGGAAGAATTGGGACGAAAATTGGAAAACTTTTCAGGGACCTTGAAAAAATTTCAACTGGAATTTTAGCAATTTTGACGTGAAATTGTAAACATGTTGAGGTGGATTTTGAAAATTCCAGAGAGAAGTTTAAAACTTTCAACAGGATTTCAACAATGTTGAGAGGGATTTGAAAAGTTTCAATGGGAATGGGAAGAATTGGGAAGAAAATTGGATAATTTTTCAGGGACTTTGAAATAATTTCAACTGGAATTTTAGCCATTTTTTGACGTGAAATTGTAAACATGTGGACATGGATTTTGAAAATTCTAGAGAGAATTTTAAAAGCTTTAACAGGATTTCAACAATGTTGAGAGGGATTTGAAAAGTTTCAATGGGAATGGGAAGAATTGGGACGAAAATTGGAAAATTTTGAAGGGACTTTGAAAAAATTTCAAGTGGAATTTTAGAGATTTTGATGTGAAAGTTTCAAAATTTTGTCGGGGATTTTGAAATTTCCTGAGAATTTCCAAAGTTTCCCCGGGATTTCCAACATTTTGAAGGGAACTCCAAACATGTCAACATTGATTTTAAGAATCTCCACTGGAGTTTTAGAGATTTTGATGTGAAAGTGTCACCATTTTGTCGGGGATTTGGAAAATTTCCTGAGAATTTCAAAAGTTTCACCGGGATTTCCCAAATTTTGAAGGGAACTGATCGGAGCCAGCCCAGCGAGAGCCGGAGGCGGCGGGGTTCAGCCGACCACGAGGTTCAGCCGAGATCAGGAAGCTCAGAGGGAAACGTACAGGGACAGCGCGATTCCCGGCGGGTCCCGATCGCCAAAGCCCCAGCAGCCATTGCGACAGAGCGGCTGACGTGGCGGGGGCGTTCCCACGGTGACGGCGACCACACCCCCTCCCCTTGCCTTGAAAAAGCCTTTGGGAGGGCAGCGACTAGTCACCAGGTGCAGGGAGGAGCAACCAGCTTGTGTAGCAGGTGAGTCCCACCCACACTGTGCTGCAGCAGCAGGTGTGGTAGCTTGTGCAGCAGGGTGCAGAGAGCACTTGTTGCTTGTCAGCCCCTCTAGCTTATTACCAGCGCCCCAGACTGCTGACGACCATGGGCGTCTCCAGGAGGAGAGCTTGTCTCTAACAGGCTGTGGCTACGCAGACTGAGGCTCTGTCCCGAACGGTGGCTGTTCAGGTCTCTGCAGGGAGTGCCAGAGCCTGCTGCTGGGGGAGGGAGGCCAGCACTCCACCTGTGTGAGGTGTGAGCAGGTGCAAGACCTGCTCGACGTGGTCGTCAAACTTAAGGAGGAGGTTGAGACGCTGAGAACCATCAGGGAGTGCGAAAGGGAGATCGACTGGTGGAGTAACACCCTGACGTGCAAGTCGGAAAGGTCCCAGAGAGGTAACCCCCAAAAGGAGATGGACCTCCTGCCCTCTCGGATAGAGGCAATTTTGACGTGAAACTGTAAACATGTGGACATGGATTTGGAAAATTCTAGAGAGAATTTTAAAAGCTTCAACAGGATATCAACAACGTTGAGAGGGATTTGAAAAGTTTCATTGGGAATGGGAAGAATTGGGACGAAAATTGGAAAATTCTGAAGGGACTTTGAAAAAATTTCAACTGGAATTTTAGCCATTTTGACGTGAAATTGTAAACATGTTGAGGTGGATTTGGAACATTCTTGAGAGAAGTTTCAAACTTTCAACAGGATTCCAACAATGTTGAGAGGGATTTGAAAAGTTTCAATGGGAATGGGAAGATTTGGGACGAAAATTGGAAAATTTTTCAGGGACTTTGAAAAAATTTCAACTGGAATTTTAGCAATTTTGAAGTGAAATTGTAAACATGTTGAGGTGGATTTGGAAAATTCTAGAGAGAATTATAAAAGCTTCAACAGGATTTCAACAACGTTGAGAGGGATTTGAAAAGTTTCAATGGGAATGGGAAGAATTGGGAAAAATTTGGAAAATTTTTAAGGGACTTTGAAAAAATTTCAACTGGAATTTTAGCCATTTTTTGACGTGAAATTGTAAACATGTGGACATGGATTTTGAAAATTCTAGAGAGAATTTTAAAAGCTTCAAGAGAATTTCAACAATTTTGAGAGGGATTTCAAAAGTTTCAATGGGAATGGGAAGAATTGGGACAAAAATTGGAAAATATTTAAGGGACTTTGAAAACATTTCAACTGGAATTTTAGCCATTTTTTGACGTGAATATGTAAACATGTGGACATGGATTTTGAAAATTCTAGAGAGAATTTTAAAAGCTTCAAGAGAATTTCAACAATTTTGAGAGGGATTTGAAAAGTTTCAATGGGAATGGGAAGAATTGGGAAAAAAATTGGAAAATTTTGAAGGGACTTTGAAAAAATTTCAACTGGAATTTTAGCCATTTTTTGACGTGAAATTGTAAACATGTGGACATGGATTTTGAAAATTCTAGAGAGAATTTTAAAAGCTTCAAGAGAATTTCAACAATTTTGAGAGGGATTTGAAAAGTTTCAATGGGAATGGGAAGAATTGGGACAAAAATTGGAAAATTTTTAAGGGACTTTGAAAAAATTTCAACTGGAATTTTAGCCATTTTTTAATGTGAAATTGTAAACATGTGGACATGGATTTTGAAAATTCTAGAGAGAATTTTAAGAGCTTCAAGAGAATTTCAACAATTTTGAGAGGGATTTGAAAAGTTTCAATGGGAATGGGAAGAATTGGGACAAAAATTGGAAAATTTTTAAGGGACTTTGAAAAAATTTCAACTGGAATTTTAGCCATTTTTTGATGTGAAATTGTAAACATGTGGACATGGATTTTGAAAATTCTAGAGAGAATTTTAAAAGCTTCAAGAGAATTTCAACAATTTTGAGAGGGATTTGAAAAGTTTCAATGGGAATGGGAAGAATTGGGACAAGAATTGGAAAATTTTTAAGGGACTTTGAAAAAATTTCAACTGGAATTTTAGCCATTTTTTGATGTGAAATTGTAAACATGTGGACATGGATTTTGAAAATTCTGGAGAGAATTTTAAAAGCTTCAAGAGAATTTCAACAATTTTGAGAGGGATTTGAAAAGTTTCAATGGGAATGGGAAGAATTGGGACAAAAATTGGAAAATTTTGAAGGGACTTTGAAAAAATTTCAACTGGAATTTTAGCCATTTTTTGACGTGAAATTGTAAACATGTGGACATGGATTTTGAAAATTCTAGAGAGAATTTTAAAAGCTTCGACAGAATTTCAACAATTTTGAGAGGGATTTGAAAAGTTTCAATGGGAATGGGAAGAATTGGGACAAAAATTGGAAAATTTTTAAGGGACTTTGAAAACATTTCAACTGGAATTTTAGCCATTTTTTGACGTGAAATTGTAAACATGTGGACATGGATTTTGAAAATTCTAGAGAGAATTTTAAAAGCTTCAAGAGGATTTCAACAATTTTGAGAGGGATTTGAAAAGTTTCAATGGGAATGGGAAGAATTGGGACAAAAATTGGAAAATTTTGAAGGGACTTTGAAAAAATTTCAACTGGAATTTTAGCCATTTTTTGACGTGAAATTGTAAACATGTGGACATGGATTTTGAAAATTCTAGAGAGAATTTTAAAAGCTTCAAGAGAATTTCAACAATTTTGAGAGGGATTTGAAAAGTTTCAATGGGAATGGGAAGAATTGGGACAAAAATTGGAAAATTTTTAAGGGACTTTGAAAACATTTCAACTGGAATTTTAGCCATTTTTTGACGTGAAATTGTAAACATGTGGACATGGATTTTGAAAATTCTAGAGAGAATTTTAAAAGCTTCAAGAGAATTTCAACAATTTTGAGAGGGATTTGAAAAGTTTCAATGGGAATGGGAAGAATTGGGACAAAAATTGGAAAATTTTGAAGGGACTTTGAAAAAATTTCAACTGGAATTTTAGCCATTTTTTGACGTGAAATTGTAAACCTGTGGACATGGATTTTGAAAATTCTAGAGAGAATTTTAAAAGCTTCAAGAGAATTTCAACAATTTTGAGAGGGATTTGAAAAGTTTCAATGGGAATGGGAAGAATTGGGACGAAAATTGGAAATTTTTTCAGGGACTTTGAAAAAATTTCAACTGGAATTTTAGCAATTTTGACGTGAAATTGTAAACATGTTGATGTGGATTTGGAAAATTCTAGAGAGAATTTTAAAAGCTTCATCAGGGTTTCAACCATTTTGAGAGGGATTTGAAAAGTTTCAATGGGAATGGGAAGAATTGGGACGAAAATTGGAAAACTTTTCAGGGACCTTGAAAAAATTTCAACTGGAATTTTAGCAATTTTGACGTGAAATTGTAAACATGTTGAGGTGGATTTTGAAAATTCCAGAGAGAAGTTTAAAACTTTCAACAGGATTTCAACAATGTTGAGAGGGATTTGAAAAGTTTCAATGGGAATGGGAAGAATTGGGAAGAAAATTGGATAATTTTTCAGGGACTTTGAAATAATTTCAACTGGAATTTTAGCCATTTTTTGACGTGAAATTGTAAACATGTGGACATGGATTTTGAAAATTCTAGAGAGAATTTTAAAAGCTTTAACAGGATTTCAACAATGTTGAGAGGGATTTGAAAAGTTTCAATGGGAATGGGAAGAATTGGGACGAAAATTGGAAAATTTTGAAGGGACTTTGAAAAAATTTCAAGTGGAATTTTAGAGATTTTGATGTGAAAGTTTCAAAATTTTGTCGGGGATTTTGAAATTTCCTGAGAATTTCCAAAGTTTCCCCGGGATTTCCAACATTTTGAAGGGAACTCCAAACATGTCAACATTGATTTTAAGAATCTCCACTGGAGTTTTAGAGATTTTGATGTGAAAGTGTCACCATTTTGTCGGGGATTTGGAAAATTTCCTGAGAATTTCAAAAGTTTCACCGGGATTTCCCAAATTTTGAAGGGAACTGATCGGAGCCAGCCCAGCGAGAGCCGGAGGCGGCGGGGTTCAGCCGACCACGAGGTTCAGCCGAGATCAGGAAGCTCAGAGGGAAACGTACAGGGACAGCGCGATTCCCGGCGGGTCCCGATCGCCAAAGCCCCGGCAGCCATTGCGACAGAGCGGCTGACGTGGCGGGGGCGTTCCCACGGTGACGGCGACCACACCCCCTCCCCTTGCCTTGAAAAAGCCTTTGGGAGGGCAGCGACTAGTCACCAGGTGCAGGGAGGAGCAACCAGCTTGTGTAGCAGGTGAGTCCCACCCACACTGTGCTGCAGCAGCAGGTGTGGTAGCTTGTGCAGCAGGGTGCAGAGAGCACTTGTTGCTTGTCAGCCCCTCTAGCTTATTACCAGCGCCCCAGACTGCTGACGACCATGGGCGTCTCCAGGAGGAGAGCTTGTCTCTAACAGGCTGTGGCTACGCAGACTGAGGCTCTGTCCCGAACGGTGGCTGTTCAGGTCTCTGCAGGGAGTGCCAGAGCCTGCTGCTGGGGGAGGGAGGCCAGCACTCCACCTGTGTGAGGTGTGAGCAGGTGCAAGACCTGCTCGACGTGGTCGTCAAACTTAAGGAGGAGGTTGAGACGCTGAGAACCATCAGGGAGTGCGAAAGGGAGATCGACTGGTGGAGTAACACCCTGACGTGCAAGTCGGAAAGGTCCCAGAGAGGTAACCCCCAAAAGGAGATGGACCTCCTGCCCTCTCGGATAGAGGCAATTTTGACGTGAAACTGTAAACATGTGGACATGGATTTGGAAAATTCTAGAGAGAATTTTAAAAGCTTCAACAGGATATCAACAACGTTGAGAGGGATTTGAAAAGTTTCATTGGGAATGGGAAGAATTGGGACGAAAATTGGAAAATTCTGAAGGGACTTTGAAAAAATTTCAACTGGAATTTTAGCCATTTTGACGTGAAATTGTAAACATGTTGAGGTGGATTTGGAACATTCTTGAGAGAAGTTTCAAACTTTCAACAGGATTCCAACAATGTTGAGAGGGATTTGAAAAGTTTCAATGGGAATGGGAAGATTTGGGACGAAAATTGGAAAATTTTTCAGGGACTTTGAAAAAATTTCAACTGGAATTTTAGCAATTTTGAAGTGAAATTGTAAACATGTTGAGGTGGATTTGGAAAATTCTAGAGAGAATTATAAAAGCTTCAACAGGATTTCAACAACGTTGAGAGGGATTTGAAAAGTTTCAATGGGAATGGGAAGAATTGGGAAAAATTTGGAAAATTTTTAAGGGACTTTGAAAAAATTTCAACTGGAATTTTAGCCATTTTTTGACGTGAAATTGTAAACATGTGGACATGGATTTTGAAAATTCTAGAGAGAATTTTAAAAGCTTCAAGAGAATTTCAACAATTTTGAGAGGGATTTCAAAAGTTTCAATGGGAATGGGAAGAATTGGGACAAAAATTGGAAAATATTTAAGGGACTTTGAAAACATTTCAACTGGAATTTTAGCCATTTTTTGACGTGAATATGTAAACATGTGGACATGGATTTTGAAAATTCTAGAGAGAATTTTAAAAGCTTCAAGAGAATTTCAACAATTTTGAGAGGGATTTGAAAAGTTTCAATGGGAATGGGAAGAATTGGGAAAAAAATTGGAAAATTTTGAAGGGACTTTGAAAAAATTTCAACTGGAATTTTAGCCATTTTTTGACGTGAAATTGTAAACATGTGGACATGGATTTTGAAAATTCTAGAGAGAATTTTAAAAGCTTCAAGAGAATTTCAACAATTTTGAGAGGGATTTGAAAAGTTTCAATGGGAATGGGAAGAATTGGGACAAAAATTGGAAAATTTTTAAGGGACTTTGAAAAAATTTCAACTGGAATTTTAGCCATTTTTTAATGTGAAATTGTAAACATGTGGACATGGATTTTGAAAATTCTAGAGAGAATTTTAAGAGCTTCAAGAGAATTTCAACAATTTTGAGAGGGATTTGAAAAGTTTCAATGGGAATGGGAAGAATTGGGACAAAAATTGGAAAATTTTTAAGGGACTTTGAAAAAATTTCAACTGGAATTTTAGCCATTTTTTGATGTGAAATTGTAAACATGTGGACATGGATTTTGAAAATTCTAGAGAGAATTTTAAAAGCTTCAAGAGAATTTCAACAATTTTGAGAGGGATTTGAAAAGTTTCAATGGGAATGGGAAGAATTGGGACAAGAATTGGAAAATTTTTAAGGGACTTTGAAAAAATTTCAACTGGAATTTTAGCCATTTTTTGATGTGAAATTGTAAACATGTGGACATGGATTTTGAAAATTCTGGAGAGAATTTTAAAAGCTTCAAGAGAATTTCAACAATTTTGAGAGGGATTTGAAAAGTTTCAATGGGAATGGGAAGAATTGGGACAAAAATTGGAAAATTTTGAAGGGACTTTGAAAAAATTTCAACTGGAATTTTAGCCATTTTTTGACGTGAAATTGTAAACATGTGGACATGGATTTTGAAAATTCTAGAGAGAATTTTAAAAGCTTCGACAGAATTTCAACAATTTTGAGAGGGATTTGAAAAGTTTCAATGGGAATGGGAAGAATTGGGACAAAAATTGGAAAATTTTTAAGGGACTTTGAAAACATTTCAACTGGAATTTTAGCCATTTTTTGACGTGAAATTGTAAACATGTGGACATGGATTTTGAAAATTCTAGAGAGAATTTTAAAAGCTTCAAGAGGATTTCAACAATTTTGAGAGGGATTTGAAAAGTTTCAATGGGAATGGGAAGAATTGGGACAAAAATTGGAAAATTTTGAAGGGACTTTGAAAAAATTTCAACTGGAATTTTAGCCATTTTTTGACGTGAAATTGTAAACATGTGGACATGGATTTTGAAAATTCTAGAGAGAATTTTAAAAGCTTCAAGAGAATTTCAACAATTTTGAGAGGGATTTGAAAAGTTTCAATGGGAATGGGAAGAATTGGGACAAAAATTGGAAAATTTTTAAGGGACTTTGAAAACATTTCAACTGGAATTTTAGCCATTTTTTGACGTGAAATTGTAAACATGTGGACATGGATTTTGAAAATTCTAGAGAGAATTTTAAAAGCTTCAAGAGAATTTCAACAATTTTGAGAGGGATTTGAAAAGTTTCAATGGGAATGGGAAGAATTGGGACAAAAATTGGAAAATTTTGAAGGGACTTTGAAAAAATTTCAACTGGAATTTTAGCCATTTTTTGACGTGAAATTGTAAACCTGTGGACATGGATTTTGAAAATTCTAGAGAGAATTTTAAAAGCTTCAAGAGAATTTCAACAATTTTGAGAGGGATTTGAAAAGTTTCAATGGGAATGGGAAGAATTGGGACGAAAATTGGAAATTTTTTCAGGGACTTTGAAAAAATTTCAACTGGAATTTTAGCAATTTTGACGTGAAATTGTAAACATGTTGATGTGGATTTGGAAAATTCTAGAGAGAATTTTAAAAGCTTCATCAGGGTTTCAACCATTTTGAGAGGGATTTGAAAAGTTTCAATGGGAATGGGAAGAATTGGGACGAAAATTGGAAAACTTTTCAGGGACCTTGAAAAAATTTCAACTGGAATTTTAGCAATTTTGACGTGAAATTGTAAACATGTTGAGGTGGATTTTGAAAATTCCAGAGAGAAGTTTAAAACTTTCAACAGGATTTCAACAATGTTGAGAGGGATTTGAAAAGTTTCAATGGGAATGGGAAGAATTGGGAAGAAAATTGGATAATTTTTCAGGGACTTTGAAATAATTTCAACTGGAATTTTAGCCATTTTTTGACGTGAAATTGTAAACATGTGGACATGGATTTTGAAAATTCTAGAGAGAATTTTAAAAGCTTTAACAGGATTTCAACAATGTTGAGAGGGATTTGAAAAGTTTCAATGGGAATGGGAAGAATTGGGACGAAAATTGGAAAATTTTGAAGGGACTTTGAAAAAATTTCAAGTGGAATTTTAGAGATTTTGATGTGAAAGTTTCAAAATTTTGTCGGGGATTTTGAAATTTCCTGAGAATTTCCAAAGTTTCCCCGGGATTTCCAACATTTTGAAGGGAACTCCAAACATGTCAACATTGATTTTAAGAATCTCCACTGGAGTTTTAGAGATTTTGATGTGAAAGTGTCACCATTTTGTCGGGGATTTGGAAAATTTCCTGAGAATTTCAAAAGTTTCACCGGGATTTCCCAAATTTTGAAGGGAACTGATCGGAGCCAGCCCAGCGAGAGCCGGAGGCGGCGGGGTTCAGCCGACCACGAGGTTCAGCCGAGATCAGGAAGCTCAGAGGGAAACGTACAGGGACAGCGCGATTCCCGGCGGGTCCCGATCGCCAAAGCCCCGGCAGCCATTGCGACAGAGCGGCTGACGTGGCGGGGGCGTTCCCACGGTGACGGCGACCACACCCCCTCCCCTTGCCTTGAAAAAGCCTTTGGGAGGGCAGCGACTAGTCACCAGGTGCAGGGAGGAGCAACCAGCTTGTGTAGCAGGTGAGTCCCACCCACACTGTGCTGCAGCAGCAGGTGTGGTAGCTTGTGCAGCAGGGTGCAGAGAGCACTTGTTGCTTGTCAGCCCCTCTAGCTTATTACCAGCGCCCCAGACTGCTGACGACCATGGGCGTCTCCAGGAGGAGAGCTTGTCTCTAACAGGCTGTGGCTACGCAGACTGAGGCTCTGTCCCGAACGGTGGCTGTTCAGGTCTCTGCAGGGAGTGCCAGAGCCTGCTGCTGGGGGAGGGAGGCCAGCACTCCACCTGTGTGAGGTGTGAGCAGGTGCAAGACCTGCTCGACGTGGTCGTCAAACTTAAGGAGGAGGTTGAGACGCTGAGAACCATCAGGGAGTGCGAAAGGGAGATCGACTGGTGGAGTAACACCCTGACGTGCAAGTCGGAAAGGTCCCAGAGAGGTAACCCCCAAAAGGAGATGGACCTCCTGCCCTCTCGGATAGAGGCAATTTTGACGTGAAACTGTAAACATGTGGACATGGATTTGGAAAATTCTAGAGAGAATTTTAAAAGCTTCAACAGGATATCAACAACGTTGAGAGGGATTTGAAAAGTTTCATTGGGAATGGGAAGAATTGGGACGAAAATTGGAAAATTCTGAAGGGACTTTGAAAAAATTTCAACTGGAATTTTAGCCATTTTGACGTGAAATTGTAAACATGTTGAGGTGGATTTGGAACATTCTTGAGAGAAGTTTCAAACTTTCAACAGGATTCCAACAATGTTGAGAGGGATTTGAAAAGTTTCAATGGGAATGGGAAGATTTGGGACGAAAATTGGAAAATTTTGAAGGGACTTTGAAAAAATTTCAACTGGAATTTTAGCAATTTTGAAGTGAAATTGTAAACATGTTGAGGTGGATTTGGAAAATTCTAGAGAGAATTATAAAAGCTTCAACAGGATTTCAACAACGTTGAGAGGGATTTGAAAAGTTTCAATGGGAATGGGAAGAATTGGGAAAAATTTGGAAAATTTTTAAGGGACTTTGAAAAAATTTCAACTGGAATTTTAGCCATTTTTTGACGTGAAATTGTAAACATGTGGACATGGATTTTGAAAATTCTAGAGAGAATTTTAAAAGCTTCAAGAGAATTTCAACAATTTTGAGAGGGATTTCAAAAGTTTCAATGGGAATGGGAAGAATTGGGACAAAAATTGGAAAATTTTTCAGGGACTTTGAAAAAATTTCAACTGGAATTTTAGCCATTTTTTGACGTGAATTTGTAAACATGTGGACATGGATTTTGAAAATTCTAGAGAGAATTTTAAAAGCTTCAAGAGAATTTCAACAATTTTGAGAGGGATTTGAAAAGTTTCAATGGGAATGGGAAGAATTGGGACAAAAATTGGAAAATATTTAAGGGACTTTGAAAACATTTCAACTGGAATTTTAGCCATTTTTTGACGTGAAATTGTAAACCTGTGGACATGGATTTTGAAAATTCTGGAGAGAATTTTAAAAGCTTCAAGAGAATTTCAACAATTTTGAGAGGGATTTGAAAAGTTTCAATGGGAATGGGAAGAATTGGGAAAAAAATTGGAAAATTTTGAAGGGACTTTGAAAAAATTTCAACTGGAATTTTAGCCATTTTTTGACGTGAAATTGTAAACATGTGGACATGGATTTTGAAAATTCTAGAGAGAATTTTAAAAGCTTCAAGAGAATTTCAACAATTTTGAGAGGGATTTGAAAAGTTTCAATGGGAATGGGAAGAATTGGGACCAAAATTGGAAAATTTTGAAGGGACTTTGAAAAAATTTCAACTGGAATTTTAGCCATTTTTTGACGTGAAATTGTAAACATGTGGACATGGATTTTGAAAATTCTAGAGAGAATTTTAAAAGCTTCAAGAGAATTTCAACAATTTTGAGAGGGATTTGAAAAGTTTCAATGGGAATGGGAAGAATTGGGACAAAAATTGGAAAATTTTTAAGGGACTTTGAAAAAATTTCAACTGGAATTTTAGCCATTTTTTAATGTGAAATTGTAAACATGTGGACATGGATTTTGAAAATTCTAGAGAGAATTTTAAGAGCTTCAAGAGAATTTCAACAATTTTGAGAGGGATTTGAAAAGTTTCAATGGGAATGGGAAGAATTGGGACAAAAATTGGAAAATTTTTAAGGGACTTTGAAAAAATTTCAACTGGAATTTTAGCCATTTTTTGATGTGAAATTGTAAACATGTGGACATGGATTTTGAAAATTCTAGAGAGAATTTTAAAAGCTTCAAGAGAATTTCAACAATTTTGAGAGGGATTTGAAAAGTTTCAATGGGAATGGGAAGAATTGGGACAAGAATTGGAAAATTTTGAAGGGACTTTGAAAAAATTTCAACTGGAATTTTAGCCATTTTTTGATGTGAAATTGTAAACATGTGGACATGGATTTTGAAAATTCTAGAGAGAATTTTAAAAGCTTCAAGAGAATTTCAACAATTTTGAGAGGGATTTGAAAAGTTTCAATGGGAATGGGAAGAATTGGGACAAAAATTGGAAAATTTTGAAGGGACTTTGAAAAAATTTCAACTGGAATTTTAGCCATTTTTTGACGTGAAATTGTAAACATGTGGACATGGATTTTGAAAATTCTAGAGAGAATTTTAAAAGCTTCGACAGAATTTCAACAATTTTGAGAGGGATTTGAAAAGTTTCAATGGGAATGGGAAGAATTGGGACAAAAATTGGAAAATTTTTAAGGGACTTTGAAAACATTTCAACTGGAATTTTAGCCATTTTTTGACGTGAAATTGTAAACATGTGGACATGGATTTTGAAAATTCTAGAGAGAATTTTAAAAGCTTCAAGAGGATTTCAACAATTTTGAGAGGGATTTGAAAAGTTTCAATGGGAATGGGAAGAATTGGGACAAAAATTGGAAAATTTTTAAGGGACTTTGAAAACATTTCAACTGGAATTTTAGCCATTTTTTGACGTGAAATTGTAAACATGTGGACATGGATTTTGAAAATTCTAGAGAGAATTTTAAAAGCTTCAAGAGAATTTCAACAATTTTGAGAGGGATTTGAAAAGTTTCAATGGGAATGGGAAGAATTGGGACAAAAATTGGAAAATTTTTAAGGGACTTTGAAAAAATTTCAACTGGAATTTTAGCCATTTTTTGACGTGAAATTGTAAACATGTGGACATGGATTTTGAAAATTCTAGAGAGAATTTTAAAAGCTTCAAGAGAATTTCAACAATTTTGAGAGGGATTTGAAAAGTTTCAATGGGAATGGGAAGAATTGGGACAAAAATTGGAAAAATTTAAGGGACTTTGAAAAAATTTCAACTGGAATTTTAGCCATTTTTTGACGTGAAATTGTAAACATGTGGACGTGGATTTTGAAAATTCTAGAGAGAATTTTAAAAGCTTCAAGAGAATTTCAACAATTTTGAGAGGGATTTGAAAAGTTTCAATG
>NW_028115349.1:0-77433 GCF_964273445.1 Streptopelia decaocto | reverse complement strand
AAATTTTTTCAAAGTCCCTTCAGAATTTTCCAATTTTCGTCCCAATTCTTCCCATTCCCAATGAAACTTTTCAAATCCCTCTCAACGTTGTTGATATCCTGTTGAAGCTTTTAAAATTCTCTCTAGAATTTTCCAAATCCATGTCCACATGTTTACAGTTTCACGTCAAAATTGCCTCTATCCGAGAGGGCAGGAGGTCCATCTCCTTTTGGGGGTTACCTCTCTGGGACCTTTCCGACTTGCACGTCAGGGTGTTACTCCACCAGTCGATCTCCCTTTCGCACTCCCTGATGGTCCTCAGCGTCTCAACCTCCTCCTTAAGTTTGACGACCACGTCGAGCAGGTCTTGCACCTGCTCACACCTCACACAGGTGGAGTGCTGGCCTCCCTCCCCCAGCAGCAGGCTCTGGCACTCCCTGCAGAGACCTGAACAGCCACCGTTCGGGACAGAGCCTCAGTCTGCGTAGCCACAGCCTGTTAGAGACAAGCTCTCCTCCTGGAGACGCCCATGGTCGTCAGCAGTCTGGGGCGCTGGTAATAAGCTAGAGGGGCTGACAAGCAACAAGTGCTCTCTGCACCCTGCTGCACAAGCTACCACACCTGCTGCTGCAGCACAGTGTGGGTGGGACTCACCTGCTACACAAGCTGGTTGCTCCTCCCTGCACCTGGTGACTAGTCGCTGCCCTCCCAAAGGCTTTTTCAAGGCAAGGGGAGGGGGTGTGGTCGCCGTCACCGTGGGAACGCCCCCGCCACGTCAGCCGCTCTGTCGCAATGGCTGCCGGGGCTTTGGCGATCGGGACCCGCCGGGAATCGCGCTGTCCCTGTACGTTTCCCTCTGAGCTTCCTGATCTCGGCTGAACCTCGTGGTCGGCTGAACCCCGCCGGCTCCGGCTCTCGCTGGGCTGGCTCCGATCAGCTGACTGAATGCTAGTATCGAGTTTCAGCCGCTTTTAAACCTCCCGCGTCACCGTGGGAACGCCCCCCGCCACGTCAGCCGCTCTCTCGCAATGGCTGCCGGGGCTTTGGCGATCGGGACCCGCCGGGAATCACGCTGTCCCTGTACGTTTCCCTCTGAGCTTCCTGATCTCGGCTGAACCTCGTGGTCGGCTGAACCCCGCCGGCTCCGGCTCTCGCTGGGCTGGCTCCGATCAGCTGACTGAATGCTAGTATCGAGTTTCAGCCGCTTTTAAACCTCCCGCGTCACCGTGGGAACGCCCCCCGCCACGTCAGCCGCTCTCTCGCAATGGCTGCCGGGGCTTTGGCGATCGGGGCCCGCCGGGAATCACGCTGTCCCTGTACGTTTCCCTCTGAGCTTCCTGATCTCGGCTGAACCTCGTGGTCGGCTGAACCCCGCCGGCTCCGGCTCTCGCTGGGCTGGCTCCGATCAGTTCCCTTCAAAATTTGGGAAATCCCGGTGAAACTTTTGAAATTCTCAGGAAATTTTCCAAATCCCCGACAAAATGGTGACACTTTCACATCAAAATCTCTAAAACTCCAGTGGAGATTCTTAAAATCAATGTTGACATGTTTGGAGTTCCCTTCAAAATGTTGGAAATCCCGGGGAAACTTTGGAAATTCTCAGGAAATTTCAAAATCCCCGACAAAATTTTGAAACTTTCACATCAAAATCTCTAAAATTCCACTTGAAATTTTTTCAAAGTCCCTTCAAAATTTTCCAATTTTTGTCCCAATTCTTCCCATTCCCATTGAAACTTTTCAAATCCCTCTCAACATTGTTGAAATTATGTTGAAGCTTTTAAAATTGTCTCTGGAATTTTCAAAATCTACTTCAACAGGTTTACAATTTCACGTGAAAATTGCTAAAATTCCAGTTGAAATTTTTTCAAAGTCCCTGAAAAACTTTCCAATTTTCGTCCCAATTCTTCCCATTCCCATTGAAACTTTTCAAATCCCTCTCAACATTGTTGAAATCCTGTTAAAGCTTTTAAAATTCTCTCTAGAATTTTCAAAATCCATGTCCACATGTTTACAATTTCACGTCAAAATTGCTAAAATTCCAGTTGAAATTATTTCAAAGTCCCTTAAAAATTATCCAATTTTCTTCCCAATTCTTCCCATTCCCATTGAAACTTTTCAAATCCCTCTCAACATTGTTGAAATCCTGTTGAAAGTTTTAAACTTCTCTCTGGAATTTTCAAAATCCACCTCAACATGTTTACAATTTCACGTCAAAATTGCTAAAATTCCAGTTGAAATTTTTTCAAGGTCCCTGAAAAATTTTCCAATTTTCGTCCCAATTCTTCCCATTCCCATTGAAACTTTTCAAATCCCTCTCAAAATGGTTGAAACCCTGATGAAGCTTTTAAAATTCTCTCTAGAATTTTCCAAATCCACATCAACATGTTTACAATTTCACGTCAAAATTGCTAAAATTCCAGTTGAAATTTTTTCAAAGTCCCTGAAAAATTTTCCAATTTTCGTCCCAATTCTTCCCATTCCCATTGAAACTTTCCAAATCCCTCTCAACATTGTTGAAATCCTGTTGAAAGTTTTAAACTTCTCTCTAGAACTTTCCAAATCCACCTCAACATGTTTACAATTTCACATCAAAATTGCTAAAATTCCAGTTGAAATTTTTTCAAAGTCCCTGAAAAATTTTCCAATTTTTGTCCCAATTCTTCCCATTCCCATTGAAACTTTTCAAATCCCTCTCCAAATTGTTGAAATTCTCTTGAAGCTCTTAAAATTCTCTCTAGAATTTTCAAAATCCATGTCCACATGTTTACAATTTCACGTCAAAAAATGGCTAAAATTCCAGTTGAAATTTTTTCAAAGTCCCTGAAAAATTTTCCAATTTTTGTCCCAATTCTTCCCATTCCCATTGAAACTTTTCAAATCCCTCTCAAAATTGTTGAAATTCTCTTGAAGCTTTTAAAATTCTCTCTAGAATTTTCAAAATCCACTTCCACATGTTTACAATTTCACGTCAAAAAATGGCTAAAATTCCAGTTGAAATTTTTTCAAAGTCCCTTAAAAATTTTCCAATTTTTGTCCCAATTCTTCCCATTTCCATTGAAACTTTTCAAATCCCTCTCAACGTTGTTGAAATCCTGTTGAAGCTTTTATAATTCTCTCTAGAATTTTCCAAATCCACCTCAACATGTTTACAATCTCACGTCAAAATTGCTAAAATTCCAGTTGAAATTTTTTCAAAGTCCCTTCAAAATTTTCCAATTTTCGTCCCAAATCTTCCCATTCCCATTGAAACTTTTCAAATCCCTCTCAACATTGTTGGAATCTTGTTGAAAGTTTGAAACTTCTCTCAAGAATGTTCCAAATCCACCTCAACATGTTTACAATTTCACGTCAAAATGGCTAAAATTCCAGTGGAAATTTTTTCAAAGTCCCTTCAGAATTTTCCAATTTTCGTCCCAATTCTTCCCATTCCCAATGAAACTTTTCAAATCCCTCTCAACGTTGTTGATATCCTGTTGAAGCTTTTAAAATTCTCTCTAGAATTTTCCAAATCCATGTCCACATGTTTACAGTTTCACGTCAAAATTGCCTCTATCCGAGAGGGCAGGAGGTCCATCTCCTTTTGGGGGTTACCTCTCTGGGACCTTTCCGACTTGCACGTCAGGGTGTTACTCCACCAGTCGATCTCCCTTTCGCACTCCCTGATGGTCCTCAGCGTCTCAACCTCCTCCTTAAGTTTGACGACCACGTCGAGCAGGTCTTGCACCTGCTCACACCTCACACAGGTGGAGTGCTGGCCTCCCTCCCCCAGCAGCAGGCTCTGGCACTCCCTGCAGAGACCTGAACAGCCACCGTTCGGGACAGAGCCTCAGTCTGCGTAGCCACAGCCTGTTAGAGACAAGCTCTCCTCCTGGAGACGCCCATGGTCGTCAGCAGTCTGGGGCGCTGGTAATAAGCTAGAGGGGCTGACAAGCAACAAGTGCTCTCTGCACCCTGCTGCACAAGCTACCACACCTGCTGCTGCAGCACAGTGTGGGTGGGACTCACCTGCTACACAAGCTGGTTGCTCCTCCCTGCACCTGGTGACTAGTCGCTGCCCTCCCAAAGGCTTTTTCAAGGCAAGGGGAGGGGGTGTGGTCGCCGTCACCGTGGGAACGCCCCCGCCACGTCAGCCGCTCTGTCGCAATGGCTGCCGGGGCTTTGGCGATCGGGACCCGCCGGGAATCGCGCTGTCCCTGTACGTTTCCCTCTGAGCTTCCTGATCTCGGCTGAACCTCGTGGTCGGCTGAACCCCGCCGGCTCCGGCTCTCGCTGGGCTGGCTCCGATCAGCTGACTGAATGCTAGTATCGAGTTTCAGCCGCTTTTAAACCTCCCGCGTCACCGTGGGAACGCCCCCCGCCACGTCAGCCGCTCTCTCGCAATGGCTGCCGGGGCTTTGGCGATCGGGACCCGCCGGGAATCACGCTGTCCCTGTACGTTTCCCTCTGAGCTTCCTGATCTCGGCTGAACCTCGTGGTCGGCTGAACCCCGCCGGCTCCGGCTCTCGCTGGGCTGGCTCCGATCAGCTGACTGAATGCTAGTATCGAGTTTCAGCCGCTTTTAAACCTCCCGCGTCACCGTGGGAACGCCCCCCGCCACGTCAGCCGCTCTCTCGCAATGGCTGCCGGGGCTTTGGCGATCGGGGCCCGCCGGGAATCACGCTGTCCCTGTACGTTTCCCTCTGAGCTTCCTGATCTCGGCTGAACCTCGTGGTCGGCTGAACCCCGCCGGCTCCGGCTCTCGCTGGGCTGGCTCCGATCAGTTCCCTTCAAAATTTGGGAAATCCCGGTGAAACTTTTGAAATTCTCAGGAAATTTTCCAAATCCCCGACAAAATGGTGACACTTTCACATCAAAATCTCTAAAACTCCAGTGGAGATTCTTAAAATCAATGTTGACATGTTTGGAGTTCCCTTCAAAATGTTGGAAATCCCGGGGAAACTTTGGAAATTCTCAGGAAATTTCAAAATCCCCGACAAAATTTTGAAACTTTCACATCAAAATCTCTAAAATTCCACTTGAAATTTTTTCAAAGTCCCTTCAAAATTTTCCAATTTTTGTCCCAATTCTTCCCATTCCCATTGAAACTTTTCAAATCCCTCTCAACATTGTTGAAATTATGTTGAAGCTTTTAAAATTGTCTCTGGAATTTTCAAAATCTACTTCAACAGGTTTACAATTTCACGTGAAAATTGCTAAAATTCCAGTTGAAATTTTTTCAAAGTCCCTGAAAAACTTTCCAATTTTCGTCCCAATTCTTCCCATTCCCATTGAAACTTTTCAAATCCCTCTCAACATTGTTGAAATCCTGTTAAAGCTTTTAAAATTCTCTCTAGAATTTTCAAAATCCATGTCCACATGTTTACAATTTCACGTCAAAATTGCTAAAATTCCAGTTGAAATTATTTCAAAGTCCCTTAAAAATTATCCAATTTTCTTCCCAATTCTTCCCATTCCCATTGAAACTTTTCAAATCCCTCTCAACATTGTTGAAATCCTGTTGAAAGTTTTAAACTTCTCTCTGGAATTTTCAAAATCCACCTCAACATGTTTACAATTTCACGTCAAAATTGCTAAAATTCCAGTTGAAATTTTTTCAAGGTCCCTGAAAAATTTTCCAATTTTCGTCCCAATTCTTCCCATTCCCATTGAAACTTTTCAAATCCCTCTCAAAATGGTTGAAACCCTGATGAAGCTTTTAAAATTCTCTCTAGAATTTTCCAAATCCACATCAACATGTTTACAATTTCACGTCAAAATGGCTAAAATTCCAGTTGAAATTTTTTCAAAGTCCCTTAAAAATTTTCCAATTTTTGTCCCAATTCTTCCCATTCCCATTGAAACTTTTCAAATCCCTCTCAACGTTGTTGAAATCCTGTTGAAGCTTTTAAAATTCTCTCTAGAATTTTCAAAATCCATGTCCACATGTTTACAAATTCACGTCAAAAAATGGCTAAAATTCCAGTTGAAATTTTTTCAAAGTCCCTTAAAAATTTTCCAATTTTTTTCCCAATTCTTCCCATTCCCATTGAAACTTTTCAAATCCCTCTCCAAATTATTGAAATTCTCTTGAAGCTCTTAAAATTCTCTCCAGAATTTTCAAAATCCATGTCCACAGGTTTACAATTTCACGTCAAAAAATGGCTAAAATTCCAGTTGAAATTATTTCAAAGTCCCTTAAAAATTATCCAATTTTCTTCCCAATTCTTCCCATTCCCATTGAAACTTTTCAAATCCCTCTCCAAATTGTTGAAATTCTCTTGAAGCTTTTAAAATTCTCTCTAGAATTTTCAAAATCCACTTCCACATGTTTACAATTTCACGTCAAAAAATGGCTAAAATTCCAGTTGAAATTTTTTCAAAGTCCCTTAAAAATTTTCCAATTTTTGTCCCAATTCTTCCCATTCCCATTGAAACTGTTCAAATCCCTCTCAAAATTGTTGAAAGTCTCTTGAAGCTTTTAAAGTTCTCTCCAGAATTTTCAAAATCCATGTCCACAGGTTTACAATTTCACGTCAAAAAATGGCTAAAATTCCAGTTGAAATTTTTTCAAAGTCCCTTCAAAATTTTCCAATTTTTGTCCCAATTCTTCCCATTCCCATTGAAACTTTTCAAATCCCTCTCAAAATTGTTGAAATTCTCTTGAAGCTTTTAAAATTCTCTCTAGAATTTTCAAAATCCATGTCCACATGTTTACAAATTCACGTCAAAAAATGGCTAAAATTCCAGTTGAAATTTTTTCAAAGTCCCTGAAAAATTTTCCAATTTTTGTCCCAATTCTTCCCATTCCCATTGAAACTTTTCAAATCCCTCTCAAAATTGTTGAAATTCTCTTGAAGCTTTTAAAATTCTCTCTAGAATTTTCAAAATCCATGTCCACATGTTTACAATTTCACGTCAAAAAATGGCTAAAATTCCAGTTGAAATTTTTTCAAAGTCCCTTCAAAATTTTCCAAATTTTTCCCAATTCTTCCCATTCCCATTGAAACTTTTCAAATCCCTCTCAACGTTGTTGAAATCCTGTTGAAGCTTTTATAATTCTCTCTAGAATTTTCCAAATCCACCTCAACATGTTTACAATTTCACGTCAAAATTGCTAAAATTCCAGTTGAAATTTTTTCAAAGTCCCTTAAAAATTTTCCAATTTTTGTCCCAATTCTTCCCATTCCCATTGAAACTTTTCAAATCCCTCTCAAAATTGTTGAAATTCTCTTGAAGCTTTTAAAATTCTCTCTAGAATTTTCAAAATCCATGTCCACATGTTTACAAATTCACGTCAAAAAATGGCTAAAATTCCAGTTGAAATGTTTTCAAAGTCCCTTAAAAATTTTCCAATTTTTGTCCCAATTCTTCCCATTCCCATTGAAACTTTTCAAATCCCTCTCAAAATTGTTGAAATTCTCTTGAAGCTTTTAAAATTCTCTCTAGAATTTTCAAAATCCATGTCCACATGTTTACAATTTCACGTCAAAAAATGGCTAAAATTCCAGTGGAAATGTTTTCAAAGTCCCTTAAAAATTTTCCAATTTTTGTCCCAATTCTTCCCATTCCCATTGAAACTTTTCAAATCCCTCTCAACATTGTTGAAATCCTGTTAAAGCTTTTAAAATTCTCTCTAGAATTTTCAAAATCCATGTCCACATGTTTACAATTTCACGTCAAAATTGCTAAAATTCCAGTTGAAATTATTTCAAAGTCCCTGAAAAATTATCCAATTTTCTTCCCAATTCTTCCCATTCCCATTGAAACTTTTCAAATCCCTCTCAACATTGTTGAAATCCTGTTGAAAGTTTTAAACTTCTCTCTGGAATTTTCAAAATCCACCTCAACATGTTTACAATTTCACGTCAAAATTGCTAAAATTCCAGTTGAAATTTTTTCAAGGTCCCTGAAAAATTTTCCAATTTTCGTCCCAATTCTTCCCATTCCCATTGAAACTTTTCAAATCCCTCTCAAAATGGTTGAAACCCTGATGAAGCTTTTAAAATTCTCTCTAGAATTTTCCAAATCCACATCAACATGTTTACAATTTCACGTCAAAATTGCTAAAATTCCAGTTGAAATTTTTTCAAAGTCCCTGAAAAATTTTCCAATTTTCGTCCCAATTCTTCCCATTCCCATTGAAACTTTCCAAATCCCTCTCAACATTGTTGAAATCCTGTTGAAAGTTTTAAACTTCTCTCTAGAACTTTCCAAATCCACCTCAACATGTTTACAATTTCACATCAAAATTGCTAAAATTCCAGTTGAAATTTTTTCAAAGTCCCTGAAAAATTTTCCAATTTTTGTCCCAATTCTTCCCATTCCCATTGAAACTTTTCAAATCCCTCTCCAAATTGTTGAAATTCTCTTGAAGCTCTTAAAATTCTCTCTAGAATTTTCAAAATCCATGTCCACATGTTTACAATTTCACGTCAAAAAATGGCTAAAATTCCAGTTGAAATTTTTTCAAAGTCCCTGAAAAATTTTCCAATTTTTTTCCCAATTCTTCCCATTCCCATTGAAACTTTTCAAATCCCTCTCAAAATTGTTGAAATTCTCTTGAAGCTTTTAAAATTCTCTCTAGAATTTTCAAAATCCACTTCCACATGTTTACAATTTCACGTCAAAAAATTGCTAAAATTCCAGTTGAAATTTTTTCAAAGTCCCTTAAAAATTTTCCAATTTTTGTCCCAATTCTTCCCATTTCCATTGAAACTTTTCAAATCCCTCTCAACGTTGTTGAAATCCTGTTGAAGCTTTTATAATTCTCTCTAGAATTTTCCAAATCCACCTCAACATGTTTACAATCTCACGTCAAAATTGCTAAAATTCCAGTTGAAATTTTTTCAAAGTCCCTTCAAAATTTTCCAATTTTCGTCCCAAATCTTCCCATTCCCATTGAAACTTTTCAAATCCCTCTCAACATTGTTGGAATCTTGTTGAAAGTTTGAAACTTCTCTCAAGAATGTTCCAAATCCACCTCAACATGTTTACAATTTCACGTCAAAATGGCTAAAATTCCAGTTGAAATTTTTTCAAAGTCCCTTCAGAATTTTCCAATTTTCGTCCCAATTCTTCCCATTCCCAATGAAACTTTTCAAATCCCTCTCAACGTTGTTGATATCCTGTTGAAGCTTTTAAAATTCTCTCTAGAATTTTCCAAATCCATGTCCACATGTTTACAGTTTCACGTCAAAATTGCCTCTATCCGAGAGGGCAGGAGGTCCATCTCCTTTTGGGGGTTACCTCTCTGGGACCTTTCCGACTTGCACGTCAGGGTGTTACTCCACCAGTCGATCTCCCTTTCGCACTCCCTGATGGTCCTCAGCGTCTCAACCTCCTCCTTAAGTTTGACGACCACGTCGAGCAGGTCTTGCACCTGCTCACACCTCACACAGGTGGAGTGCTGGCCTCCCTCCCCCAGCAGCAGGCTCTGGCACTCCCTGCAGAGACCTGAACAGCCACCGTTCGGGACAGAGCCTCAGTCTGCGTAGCCACAGCCTGTTAGAGACAAGCTCTCCTCCTGGAGACGCCCATGGTCGTCAGCAGTCTGGGGCGCTGGTAATAAGCTAGAGGGGCTGACAAGCAACAAGTGCTCTCTGCACCCTGCTGCACAAGCTACCACACCTGCTGCTGCAGCACAGTGTGGGTGGGACTCACCTGCTACACAAGCTGGTTGCTCCTCCCTGCACCTGGTGACTAGTCGCTGCCCTCCCAAAGGCTTTTTCAAGGCAAGGGGAGGGGGTGTGGTCGCCGTCACCGTGGGAACGCCCCCGCCACGTCAGCCGCTCTGTCGCAATGGCTGCCGGGGCTTTGGCGATCGGGACCCGCCGGGAATCGCGCTGTCCCTGTACGTTTCCCTCTGAGCTTCCTGATCTCGGCTGAACCTCGTGGTCGGCTGAACCCCGCCGGCTCCGGCTCTCGCTGGGCTGGCTCCGATCAGCTGACTGAATGCTAGTATCGAGTTTCAGCCGCTTTTAAACCTCCCGCGTCACCGTGGGAACGCCCCCCGCCACGTCAGCCGCTCTCTCGCAATGGCTGCCGGGGCTTTGGCGATCGGGGCCCGCCGGGAATCACGCTGTCCCTGTACGTTTCCCTCTGAGCTTCCTGATCTCGGCTGAACCTCGTGGTCGGTTGAACCCTGCCGGCTCCGGCTCTCGCTGGGCTGGCTCCGATCAGTTCCCTTCAAAATTTGGGAAATCCCGGTGAAACTTTTGAAATTCTCAGGAAATTTTCCAAATCCCCGACAAAATGGTGACACTTTCACATCAAAATCTCTAAAACTCCAGTGGAGATTCTTAAAATCAATGTTGACATGTTTGGAGTTCCCTTCAAAATGTTGGAAATCCCGGGGAAACTTTGGAAATTCTCAGGAAATTTCAAAATCCCCCACAAAATTTTGAAACTTTCACATCAAAATCTCTAAAATTCCACTTGAAATTTTTTCAAAGTCCCTTCAAAATTTTCCAATTTTTGTCCCAATTCTTCCCATTCCCATTGAAACTTTTCAAATCCCTCTCAAAATTGTTGAAATTCTCTTGAAGCTTTTAAAATTCTCTCTAGAATTTTCAAAATCCATGTCCACATGTTTACAATTTCACGTCAAAAAATGGCTAAAATTCCAGTTGAAATTTTTTCAAAGTCCCTTCAAAATTTTCCAAATTTTTCCCAATTCTTCCCATTCCCATTGAAACTTTTCAAATCCCTCTCAACGTTGTTGAAATCCTGTTGAAGCTTTTATAATTCTCTCTAGAATTTTCCAAATCCACCTCAACATGTTTACAATTTCACGTCAAAATTGCTAAAATTCCAGTTGAAATTTTTTCAAAGTCCCTTAAAAATTTTCCAATTTTTGTCCCAATTCTTCCCATTCCCATTGAAACTTTTCAAATCCCTCTCAAAATTGTTGAAATTCTCTTGAAGCTTTTAAAATTCTCTCTAGAATTTTCAAAATCCATGTCCACATGTTTACAAATTCACGTCAAAAAATGGCTAAAATTCCAGTTGAAATGTTTTCAAAGTCCCTTAAAAATTTTCCAATTTTTGTCCCAATTCTTCCCATTCCCATTGAAACTTTTCAAATCCCTCTCAAAATTGTTGAAATTCTCTTGAAGCTTTTAAAATTCTCTCTAGAATTTTCAAAATCCATGTCCACATGTTTACAATTTCACGTCAAAAAATGGCTAAAATTCCAGTTGAAATGTTTTCAAAGTCCCTTAAAAATTTTCCAATTTTTGTCCCAATTCTTCCCATTCCCATTGAAACTTTTCAAATCCCTCTCAACATTGTTGAAATCCTGTTAAAGCTTTTAAAATTCTCTCTAGAATTTTCAAAATCCATGTCCACATGTTTACAATTTCACGTCAAAATTGCTAAAATTCCAGTTGAAATTATTTCAAAGTCCCTGAAAAATTATCCAATTTTCTTCCCAATTCTTCCCATTCCCATTGAAACTTTTCAAATCCCTCTCAACATTGTTGAAATCCTGTTGAAAGTTTTAAACTTCTCTCTGGAATTTTCAAAATCCACCTCAACATGTTTACAATTTCACGTCAAAATTGCTAAAATTCCAGTTGAAATTTTTTCAAGGTCCCTGAAAAATTTTCCAATTTTCGTCCCAATTCTTCCCATTCCCATTGAAACTTTTCAAATCCCTCTCAAAATGGTTGAAACCCTGATGAAGCTTTTAAAATTCTCTCTAGAATTTTCCAAATCCACATCAACATGTTTACAATTTCACGTCAAAATGGCTAAAATTCCAGTTGAAATTTTTTCAAAGTCCCTTAAAAATTTTCCAATTTTTGTCCCAATTCTTCCCATTCCCATTGAAACTTTTCAAATCCCTCTCAAAATTGTTGAAATTCTCTTGAAGCTTTTAAAATTCTCTCTAGAATTTTCAAAATCCATGTCCACATGTTTACAATTTCACGTCAAAAAATGGCTAAAATTCCAGTGGAAATTTTTTCAAAGTCCCTTAAAAATTTTCCAAATTTTTCCCAATTCTTCCCATTCCCATTGAAGCTTTTCAAATCCCTCTCAACGTTGTTGAAATCCTGTTGAAGCTTTTATAATTCTCTCTAGAATTTTCCAAATCCACCTCAACATGTTTACAATTTCACGTCAAAATTGCTAAAATTCCAGTTGAAATTTTTTCAAAGTCCCTTAAAAATTTTCCAATTTTTGTCCCAATTCTTCCCATTCCCATTGAAACTTTTCAAATCCCTCTCAAAATTGTTGAAATTCTCTTGAAGCTTTTAAAATTCTCTCTAGAATTTTCAAAATCCATGTCCACATGTTTACAATTTCACGTCAAAAAATGGCTAAAATTCCAGTTGAAATGTTTTCAAAGTCCCTTAAAAATTTTCCAATTTTTGTCCCAATTCTTCCCATTCCCATTGAAACTTTTCAAATCCCTCTCAAAATTGTTGAAATTCTCTTGAAGCTTTTAAAATTCTCTCTAGAATTTTCAAAATCCATGTCCACATGTTTACAATTTCACGTCAAAAAATGGCTAAAATTCCAGTGGAAATGTTTTCAAAGTCCCTTAAAAATTTTCCAATTTTTGTCCCAATTCTTCCCATTCCCATTGAAACTTTTCAAATCCCTCTCAAAATGGTTGAAACCCTGATGAAGCTTTTAAAATTCTCTCTAGAATTTTCCAAATCCACATCAACATGTTTACAATTTCACGTCAAAATTGCTAAAATTCCAGTTGAAATTTTTTCAAAGTCCCTGAAAAATTTTCCAATTTTCATCCCAATTCTTCCCATTCCCATTGAAACTTTTCAAATCCCTCTCAACATTGTTGAAATCCTGTTGAAAGTTTTAAACTTCTCTCTAGAACTTTCCAAATCCACCTCAACATGTTTACAATTTCACATCAAAATTGCTAAAATTCCAGTTGAAATTTTTTCAAAGTCCCTTAAAAATTTTCCAATTTTTGTCCCAATTCTTCCCATTCCCATTGAAACTTTTCAAATCCCTCTCAAAATTGTTGAAATTCTGTTGAAGCTTTTAAAATTCTCTCTAGAATTTTCAAAATCCATGTCCACATGTTTACAATTTCACGTCAAAAAATGGCTAAAATTCCAGTTGAAATTTTTTCAAAGTCCCTTAAAAATTTTCCAAATTTTTCCCAATTCTTCCCATTCCCATTGAAACTTTTCAAATCCCTCTCAACGTTGTTGAAATCCTGTTGAAGCTTTTATAATTCTCTCTAGAATTTTCCAAATCCACCTCAACATGTTTACAATTTCACGTCAAAATTGCTAAAATTCCAGTTGAAATTTTTTCAAAGTCCCTTCAAAATTTTCCAATTTTCGTCCGAAATCTTCCCATTCCCATTGAAACTTTTCAAATCCCTCTCAACATTGTTGGAATCTTGTTGAAAGTTTGAAACTTCTCTCAAGAATGTTCCAAATCCACCTCAACATGTTTACAATTTCACGTCAAAATGGCTAAAATTCCAGTTGAAATTTTTTCAAAGTCCCTTAAAAATTTTCCAACTTTTCAAATCCCTCTCAAAATTGTTGAAATTCTCTTGAAGCTTTTAAAATTCTCTCTAGAATTTTCAAAATCCACTTCCACATGTTTACAATTTCACGTCAAAAAATGGCTAAAATTCCAGTGGAAATGTTTTCAAAGTCCCTTAAAAATTTTCCAATTTTTGTCCCAATTCTTCCCATTCCCATTGAAACTTTTCAAATCCCTCTCAAAATTGTTGAAATTCTCTTGAAGCTTTTAAAATTCTCTCTAGAATTTTCAAAATCCATGTCCACATGTTTACAATTTCACGTCAAAAAATGGCTAAAATTCCAGTTGAAATGTTTTCAAAGTCCCTTAAAAATTTTCCAATTTTTGTCCCAATTCTTCCCATTCCCATTGAAACTTTTCAAATCCCTCTCAAAATTGTTGAAATTCTCTTGAAGCTTTTAAAATTCTCTCTAGAATTTTCAAAATCCACTTCCACATGTTTACAATTTCACGTCAAAAAATGGCTAAAATTCCAGTGGAAATGTTTTCAAAGTCCCTTAAAAATTTTCCAATTTTTGTCCCAATTCTTCCCATTCCCATTGAAACTTTTCAAATCCCTCTCAAAATGGTTGAAACCCTGATGAAGCTTTTAAAATTCTCTCTAGAATTTTCCAAATCCACATCAACATGTTTACAATTTCACGTCAAAATTGCTAAAATTCCAGTTGAAATTTTTTCAAAGTCCCTGAAAAATTTTCCAATTTTCATCCCAATTCTTCCCATTCCCATTGAAACTTTTCAAATCCCTCTCAACATTGTTGAAATCCTGTTGAAAGTTTTAAACTTCTCTCTAGAACTTTCCAAATCCACCTCAACATGTTTACAATTTCACATAAAAATTGCTAAAATTCCAGTTGAAATTTTTTCAAAGTCCCTTCAAAATTTTCCAATTTTCGTCCCAAATCTTCCCATTCCCATTGAAACTTTTCAAATCCCTCTCAACATTGTTGGAATCTTGTTGAAAGTTTGAAACTTCTCTCCAGAATGTTCCAAATCCACCTCAACATGTTTACAATTTCACGTCAAAATGGCTAAAATTCCAGTTGAAATTTTTTAAAAGTCCCTTAAAAATTTTCCAACTTTTCAAATCCCTCTCAAAATGGTTGAAACCCTGATGAAGCTTTTAAAATTCTCTCTAGAATGTTCCAAATCCACCTCAACTTGTTTACAATTTCACGTCAAAATTGCTAAAATGCCAGTTTAAATTTTTTCAAAGTCCCTTAAAAATTTTCCAATTTTTGTCCCAATTCTTCCCATTCCCATTGAAACTTTTCAAATCCCTCTCAAAATTGTTGAAATTCTCTTGAAGCTTTTAAAATTCTCTCTAGAATTTTCAAAATCCATGTCCACATGTTTACAATTTCACGTCAAAAAATGGCTAAAATTCCAGTTGAAATTTTTTCAAAGTCCCTTAAAAATTTTCCAAATTTTTCCCAATTCTTCCCATTCCCATTGAAACTTTTCAAATCCCTCTCAACGTTGTTGAAATCCTGTTGAAGCTTTTATAATTCTCTCTAGAATTTTCCAAATCCACCTCAACATGTTTACAATTTCACGTCAAAATTGCTAAAATTCCAGTTGAAATTTTTTCAAAGTCCCTTCAAAATTTTCCAATTTTCGTCCCAAATCTTCCCATTCCCATTGAAACTTTTCAAATCCCTCTCAACATTGTTGGAATCTTGTTGAAAGTTTGAAACTTCTCTCAAGAATGTTCCAAATCCACCTCAACATGTTTACAATTTCACGTCAAAATGGCTAAAATTCCAGTTGAAATTTTTTCAAAGTCCCTTAAAAATTTTCCAACTTTTCAAATCCCTCTCAAAATGGTTGAAACCCTGATGAAGCTTTTAAAATTCTCTCTAGAATGCTCCAAATCCACCTCAACTTGTTTACAATTTCACGTCAAAATTGCTAAAATGCCAGTTGAAATTTTTTCAAAGTCCCTTCAAAATTTTCCAATTTTTGTCCCAATTCTTCCCATTCCCATTGAAACTTTTCAAATCCCTCTCAAAATTGTTGAAATTCTCTTGAAGCTTTTAAAATTCTCTCTAGAATTTTCAAAATCCACTTCAACATGTTTACAATTTCAGGTCAAAATGGCTAAAATTCCAGTTGAAATTTTTTCAAAGTCCCTTAAAAATTTTCCAATTTTTGTCCCAATTCTTCCCAGTCCCATTGAAACTTTTCAAATCCCGCTCAAAATTGTTGAAATCCTGTTGAAGCTTTTAAAATTCCCTCTAGAATTTTCCAAAACCACGTCAAAATGTTTAAAATTTCACGTCAAAATGTCTGAAACGCCAGTGCAGATTCTTAAAATCAATGTTGACATGTTTCGAGATATTTTTCAACATTTTGGAAATCCCGGGGAAACATTTGAAATTTTCAGAAATTATTCCAAATCCCGAGAAAATTGTGACACTTTCACGTCAGAATCTCTAAAGCTCCAGTTGGGAATAATAAAATCAATGTTGACATGTTTAGAGTTTTTTCCACCGTTTTGGATATCCCGGGGAAACTTTTGCCATTCTCGCAAAGTTTCAAATCGCCGACAAGATTTTGACACTTTCACATCAAAATCTCTAAAACTCCAGTTGAGAATCATAAAATCAATGTTGACATGTTTCGACTTCTTTTCGACCATTTGGAAATAAGAGTGAAACTTTTGACATTCTCGCAAAGTTTCAAATCGCCGACAAGATTTTGACACTTTCACGTCAAAATCTCTGAAACTCCTTTTGAGAATCATAAAATCACTGTTGACATGTTTCGAGGTATTTTTCAAAATTTTGGTAATCCCGGGGAAACATTTGAAATTTTTAGAAAATATTCCAAAACCCCGAGAAAATTGCGACACTTTCACGTCAAAATCTCTAAAACTCCAGTTGAGAATCATAAAATCAATGTTGACATATTTCGAGGTATTTTTCAACATTCTGGTAATCCCGGGGAAACACTTGACATTCTCGCAAAGTTTTCCAAATCGCCGACAAGATTTTGACACTTTCACGTCAAAATCTCTAAAACTCCAGTTGAGAATCATAAAATCAATGTTGACATGTTTCGAGGTAGTTTTCAACATTTTGGAAATCCCGGGGAAACTTTTGACATTCTCGCAAAGTTTCATATCGCCGACAAGATTTTGATACTTTCACTCCAAAATCTCTAAAACCCCAGTTGAGAATCATAAAATCAATGTTGACATGTTTCGAGATATTTTTCAACATTTTGGTAATCCCGGTGAAACTTCTGACATTCTCGCAATTTTGATACTTTCAGGTCAAAATCTCTGAAACTCCTTTTGAGAATCATAAAATCACTGGTGACATGTTTCGAGGTATTTTTCAAAATTTTGGTAATCCCGGGGAAACATTTGAAATTTTTAGAAAATATTCCAAAACCCCGAGAAAATTGCGACACTTTCACGTCAAAATCTCTAAAACTCCTTTTGAGAATCATAAAATCAATGTTGACATGTTTCGAGGTAGTTTTCAACATTTTGGAAATCCCTGGGAAACTTTTGACATTCTGGCAAAGTTTTCCAAATCCCCGACAAGACTTTGAAACTTTCACGTCAAAATCTCTAAAACGCCTTTTGAGAAACATAAAATCAATGTTGACATGTTTCGAGGTTTTTTTCAACATTTTGGAAATCCCGGAGAAACATTTGAAATTTTCAGAAAATATTCCAAAACCCCGAGAAAATTGTGACACTTTCACGTCAGAATCTCTGAATCTCCAGTTGACAATCATAAAATCACTGTTGACATGTGTAGAGTTTTTTCCACCGTTTTGGATATCCCGGGGAAACTTTTGACATTCTCGCAAAGTTTCTTATCGCCGACAAGATTTTGATACTTTCACTCCAAAATCTCTAAAACTCCAGTTGAGAATCATAAAATCAATGTTGACATGTTTCGAGATATTTTTCAACATTTTGGTAATCCCGGTGAAACTTCTGACATTCTCGCAATTTTGATACTTTCACGTCAAAATCTCTGAAACTCCTTTTGAGAATCATAAAATCAATGCTGACATGTTTCGAGGTATTTTTCAAAATTTTGGTAATCCCGGGGAAACATTTGAAATTTTTAGAAAATATTCCAAAACCCCGAGAAAATTGCGACACTTTCACGTCAAAATCTCTAAAACTCCTTTTGAGAATCATAAAATCAATGTTGACATATTTCGAGGTATTTTTCAAAATTCTGGTAATCCCGGTGAAACTTTTGACATTCTCGCAAAGTTTTCCAAATCCCCGACAAGGTTTGGCACTTTCACGTCAAAATCTCTAAAACTCCAGTTGAGAATCATAAAATCAATGTTGACATGTTTCGAGGTAGTTTTCAACATTTTGGAAATCCCGGGGAAACATTTGACATTCTCGCAAAGTTTCAAATCGCCGACAAGATTTTGACACTTTCACGTCAAAATCTCTAAAACTCCAGTTGAGAATCATAAAATCAATGTTGACATGTTTCGAGGTAGTTTTCAACATTTTGGAAATCCCGGGGAAACATTTGAAATTTTCAGAAAATATTCCAAAACCCCGAGAAAATTGTGACACTTTCACGTCAGAATCTCTAAATCTCCAGTTGACAATCATAAAATCACTGTTGACATGTGTAGAGTTTTTTCCACCGTTTTGGATATCCCGGGGAAACTTTTGACATTCTCGCAAAGTTTCAATATCGCCGACAAGATTTTGATACTTTCACTCCAAAATCTCTAAAGCTCCAGTTGAGAATCATAAAATCAATGTTGACATGTTTCGAGATATTTTTCAACATTTTGGTAATCCCGGTGAAACTTCTGACATTCTCGCAATTTTGATACTTTCACGTCAAAATCTCTGAAACTCCTTTTGAGAATCATAAAATCACTGGTGACATGTTTCGAGGTATTTTTCAAAATTTTGGTAATCCCGGGGAAACATTTGAAATTTTTAGAAAATATTCCAAAACCCCGAGAAAATTGCGACACTTTCACGTCAAAATCTCTAAAACTCCTTTTGAGAATCATAAAATCAATGTTGACATATTTCGAGGTATTTTTCAAAATTTTGGTAATCCCGGGGAAACATTTGAAATTTTTAGAAAATATTCCAAAACCCCGAGAAAATTGCGACACTTTCACGTCAAAATCTCTAAAACTCCTTTTGAGAATCATAAAAGCAATGTTGACATGTTTCGACGTATTTTTCAACATTTTGGAAATCCCGGGGAAACATTTGACATTCTCGCAAAGTTTCAAATCGCCGACAAGATATTGACACTTTCACGTCAAAATCTCTAAAACTCCAGTTGAGAATCATAAAATCAATGTTGACATGTTTCGAGGTAGTTTTCAACATTTTGGAAATCCCTGGGAAACTTTTGACATTGTGGCAAAGATTTCCAAATCCCCGACAAGACTTTGAAACTTTCACGTCAAAATCTCTAAAACGCCTTTTGAGAAACATAAAATCAATGTTGACATGTTTCGAGGTTTTTTTTCAACATTTTGGAAATCCCGGAGAAACATTTGAAATTTTCAGAAAATATTCCAAAACCCCGAGAAAATTGTGACACTTTCACGTCAGAATCTCTGAATCTCCAGTTGACAATCATAAAATCACTGTTGACATGTGTAGAGTTTTTTCCACCGTTTTGGATATCCCGGGGAAACTTTTGACATTCTCGCAAAGTTTCATATCGCCGACAAGATTTTGATACTTTCACTCCAAAATCTCTAAAACTCCAGCTGAGAATCATAAAATCAATGTTGATATGTTTCGACATATTTTTCAACATTTTGGTAATCCCGGTGAAACTTCTGACATTTTCGCAATTTTGATACTTTCACGTCAAAATCTCTGAAACTCCTTTTGAGAATCATAAAATCACTGTTGACATGTTTCGAGGTATTTTTCAAAATTTTGGTAATCCCGGGGAAACATTTGAAATTTTTAGAAAATATTCCAAAACCCCGAGAAAATTGCGACACTTTCACGTCAAAATCTCTAAAACTCCTTTTGAGAATCATAAAATCAATGTTGACATGTTTCGACGTACTTTTCAACATTTTGGAAATCCCGGGGAAACATTTGACATTCTCGCAAAGTTTCAAATCGCCGACAAGATTTTAACACTTTCACGTCAAAATCTCTAAAACTCCAGTTGAGAAACATAAAATCAATGTTGACATGTTTCGAGGTATTTTTCAACATTTTGGAAATCCCGGGGAAACATTTGACATTCTCGCAAAGTTTCAAATCGCCGACAAGATTTTGACACTTTCACGTCAAAATCTTTAAAACTCCAGTTGAGAATCATAAAATCAATGTTGACATGTTTCGAGGTATTTTTCAACATTTTGGAAATCCCGGGGAAACATTTGACATTCTCGCAAAGTTTCATATCGCCGACAAGATATTGACACTTTCACGTCAAAATCTCTAAAACTCCGGTTGAGAATCATAAAATCAATGTTGACATGTTTCGAGGTAGTTTTCAACATTTTGGAAATCCCTGGGAAACTTTTGACATTCTGGTAAAGTTTTCCAAATCCCCGACAAGACTTTGAAACTTTCACGTCAAAATCTCTAAAACGCCTTTTGAGAAACATAAAATCAATGTTGACATGTTACGAGGTTTTTTTCAACATTTTGGAAATCCCGGGGAAACATTTGAAATTTTCAGAAAATATTCCAAAACCCCGAGAAAATTGTGACACTTTCACGTCAGAACCTCTAAATCTCCAGTTGACAATCATAAAATCACTGTTGACATGTGTAGAGTTTTTTCCACCGTTTTGGATATCCCGGGGAAACTTTTGACATTCTCGCAAAGTTTCATATCGCCGACAAGATTTTGATACTTTCACTCCAAAATCTCTAAAACTCCAGTTGAGAATCATAAAATCAATGTTGACATGTTTCGAGATATTTTTCAACATTTTGGTAATCCCGGTGAAACTTCTGACATTCTCGCAATTTTGATACTTTCACGTCAAAATCTCTGAAACTCCTTTTGAGAATCATAAAATCACTGTTGACATGTTTCGAGGTATTTTTCAAAATTTTGGTAATCCCGGGGAAACATTTGAAATTTTTAGAAAATATTCCAAAACCCCGAGAAAATTGCGACACTTTCACGTCAAAATCTCTAAAACTCCTTTTGAGAATCATAAAATCAATGTTGACATATTTCGAGGTATTTTTCAAAATTTTGGTAATCCCGGGGAAACATTTGAAATTTTTAGAAAATATTCCAAAACCCGGAGAAAATTGCGACACTTTCACGTCAAAATCTCTAAAACTCCTTTTGAGAATCATAAAAGCAATGTTGACATGTTTCGACGTATTTTTCAACATTTTGGAAATCCCGGGGAAACATTTGACATTCTCGCAAAGTTTCAAATCGCCGACAAGATATTGACACTTTCACGTCAAAATCTCTAAAACTCCAGTTGAGAATCATAAAATCAATGTTGACATGTTTCGAGGTAGTTTTCAACATTTTGGAAATCCCTGGGAAACTTTTGACATTGTGGCAAAGATTTCCAAATCCCCGACAAGACTTTGAAACTTTCACGTCAAAATCTCTAAAACGCCTTTTGAGAAACATAAAATCAATGTTGACATGTTTCGAGGTTTTTTTCAACATTTTGGAAATCCCGGAGAAACATTTGAAATTTTCAGAAAATATTCCAAAACCCCGAGAAAATTGTGACACTTTCACGTCAGAATCTCTGAATCTCCAGTTGACAATCATAAAATCACTGTTGACATGTGTAGAGTTTTTTCCACCGTTTTGGATATCCCGGGGAAACTTTTGACATTCTCGCAAAGTTTCATATCGCCGACAAGATTTTGATACTTTCACTCCAAAATCTCTAAAACTCCAGCTGAGAATCATAAAATCAATGTTGATATGTTTCGAGATATTTTTCAACATTTTGGTAATCCCGGTGAAACTTCTGACATTTTCGCAATTTTGATACTTTCACGTCAAAATCTCTGAAACTCCTTTTGAGAAACATAAAATCACTGTTGACATGTTTCGAGGTATTTTTCAAAATTTTGGTAATCCCGGGGAAACATTTGAAATTTTTAGAAAATATTCCAAAACCCCGAGAAAATTGCGACACTTTCACGTCAAAATCTCTAAAACTCCTTTTGAGAATCATAAAATCAATGTTGACATATTTCGAGGTATTTTTCAAAATTCTGGTAATCCCGGTGAAACTTTTGACATTCTCGCAAAGTTTTCCAAATCCCCGACAAGGTTTGGCACTTTCACGTCAAAATCTCTAAAACTCCAGTTGAGAAACATAAAATCAATGTTGACATGTTTCGAGGTAGTTTTCAACATTTTGGAAATCCCTGGGAAACATTTGACATTCTCGCAAAGTTTCAAATCGCCGACAAGATTTTGACACTTTCACGTCAAAATCTCTAAAACTCCAGTTGAGAATCATAAAATCAATGTTGACATGTTTCGAGGTAGTTTTCAACATTTTGGAAATCCCGGGGAAACATTTGAAATTTTCAGAAAATATTCCAAAACCCCGAGAAAATTGTGACACTTTCACGTCAGAATCTCTAAATCTCCAGTTGACAATCATAAAATCACTGTTGACATGTGTAGAGTTTTTTCCACCGTTTTGGATATCCCGGGGAAACTTTTGACATTCTCGCAAAGTTTCAATATCGCCGACAAGATTTTGATACTTTCACTCCAAAATCTCTAAAGCTCCAGTTGAGAATCATAAAATCAATGTTGACATGTTTCGAGATATTTTTCAACATTTTGGTAATCCCGGTGAAACTTCTGACATTCTCGCAATTTTGATACTTTCACGTCAAAATCTCTGAAACTCCTTTTGAGAATCATAAAATCACTGGTGACATGTTTCGAGGTATTTTTCAAAATTTTGGTAATCCCGGGGAAACATTTGAAATTTTTAGAAAATATTCCAAAACCCCGAGAAAATTGCGACACTTTCACGTCAAAATCTCTAAAACTCCTTTTGAGAATCATAAAATCAATGTTGACATATTTCGAGGTATTTTTCAAAATTTTGGTAATCCCGGGGAAACATTTGAAATTTTTAGAAAATATTCCAAAACCCCGAGAAAATTGCGACACTTTCACGTCAAAATCTCTAAAACTCCTTTTGAGAATCATAAAAGCAATGTTGACATGTTTCGACGTATTTTTCAACATTTTGGAAATCCCGGGGAAACATTTGACATTCTCGCAAAGTTTCAAATCGCCGACAAGATATTGACACTTTCACGTCAAAATCTCTAAAACTCCAGTTGAGAATCATAAAATCAATGTTGACATGTTTCGAGGTAGTTTTCAACATTTTGGAAATCCCTGGGAAACTTTTGACATTGTGGCAAAGATTTCCAAATCCCCGACAAGACTTTGAAACTTTCACGTCAAAATCTCTAAAACGCCTTTTGAGAAACATAAAATCAATGTTGACATGTTTCGAGGTTTTTTTTCAACATTTTGGAAATCCCGGAGAAACATTTGAAATTTTCAGAAAATATTCCAAAACCCCGAGAAAATTGTGACACTTTCACGTCAGAATCTCTGAATCTCCAGTTGACAATCATAAAATCACTGTTGACATGTGTAGAGTTTTTTCCACCGTTTTGGATATCCCGGGGAAACTTTTGACATTCTCGCAAAGTTTCATATCGCCGACAAGATTTTGATACTTTCACTCCAAAATCTCTAAAACTCCAGCTGAGAATCATAAAATCAATGTTGATATGTTTCGACATATTTTTCAACATTTTGGTAATCCCGGTGAAACTTCTGACATTTTCGCAATTTTGATACTTTCACGTCAAAATCTCTGAAACTCCTTTTGAGAATCATAAAATCACTGTTGACATGTTTCGAGGTATTTTTCAAAATTTTGGTAATCCCGGGGAAACATTTGAAATTTTTAGAAAATATTCCAAAACCCCGAGAAAATTGCGACACTTTCACGTCAAAATCTCTAAAACTCCTTTTGAGAATCATAAAATCAATGTTGACATGTTTCGACGTACTTTTCAACATTTTGGAAATCCCGGGGAAACATTTGACATTCTCGCAAAGTTTCAAATCGCCGACAAGATTTTAACACTTTCACGTCAAAATCTCTAAAACTCCAGTTGAGAAACATAAAATCAATGTTGACATGTTTCGAGGTATTTTTCAACATTTTGGAAATCCCGGGGAAACATTTGACATTCTCGCAAAGTTTCAAATCGCCGACAAGATTTTGACACTTTCACGTCAAAATCTTTAAAACTCCAGTTGAGAATCATAAAATCAATGTTGACATGTTTCGAGGTAGTTTTCAACATTTTGGAAATCCCTGGGAAACTTTTGACATTCTGGCAAAGTTTTCCAAATCCCCGACAAGACTTTGAAACTTTCACGTCAAAATCTCTAAAACGCCTTTTGAGAAACATAAAATCAATGTTGACATGTTTCGAGGTTTTTTTCAACATTTTGGAAATCCCGGAGAAACATTTGAAATTTTCAGAAAATATTCCAAAACCCCGAGAAAATTGTGACACTTTCACGTCAGAATCTCTGAATCTCCAGTTGACAATCATAAAATCACTGTTGACATGTGTAGAGTTTTTTCCACCGTTTTGGATATCCCGGGGAAACTTTTGACATTCTCGCAAAGTTTCATATCGCCGACAAGATTTTGATACTTTCACTCCAAAATCTCTAAAACTCCAGCTGAGAATCATAAAATCAATGTTGATATGTTTCGAGATATTTTTCAACATTTTGGTAATCCCGGTGAAACTTCTGACATTTTCGCAATTTTGATACTTTCACGTCAAAATCTCTGAAACTCCTTTTGAGAATCATAAAATCACTGTTGACATGTTTCGAGGTATTTTTCAAAATTTTGGTAATCCCGGGGAAATATTTGAAATTTTTAGAAAATATTCCAAAACCCCGAGAAAATTGCGACACTTTCACGTCAAAATCTCTAAAACTCCAGTTGAGAATCATAAAATCAATGTTGACATGTTTCGAGGTAGTTTTCAACATTTTGGAAATCCCGGGGAAACATTTGACATTCTCGCAAAGTTTCAAATCGCCGACAAGATTTTGACACTTTCACGTCAAAATCTCTAAAACTCCAGTTGAGACACATAAAATCAATGTTGACATGTTTCGAGGTATTTTTCAACATTTTGGAAATCCCGGGGAAACATTTGACATTCTCGCAAAGTTTCATATCGCCGACAAGATATTGACACTTTCACGTCAAAATCTCTAAAACTCCGGTTGAGAATCATAAAATCAATGTTGACATGTTTCGAGGTAGTTTTCAACATTTTGGAAATCCCTGGGAAACTTTTGACATTCTGGTAAAGTTTTCCAAATCCCCGACAAGACTTTGAAACTTTCACGTCAAAATCTCTAAAACGCCTTTTGAGAAACATAAAATCAATGTTGACATGTTACGAGGTTTTTTTCAACATTTTGGAAATCCCGGGGAAACATTTGAAATTTTCAGAAAATATTCCAAAACCCCGAGAAAATTGTGACACTTTCACGTCAGAACCTCTAAATCTCCAGTTGACAATCATAAAATCACTGTTGACATGTGTAGAGTTTTTTCCACCGTTTTGGATATCCCGGGGAAACTTTTGACATTCTCGCAAAGTTTCATATCGCCGACAAGATTTTGATACTTTCACTCCAAAATCTCTAAAACTCCAGTTGAGAATCATAAAATCTATGTTGACATGTTTCGAGATATTTTTCAACATTTTGGTAATCCCGGTGAAACTTCTGACATTTTCGCAATTTTGATACTTTCACGTCAAAATCTCTGAAACTCCTTTTGAGAATCATAAAATCACTGTTGACATGTTTCGAGGTATTTTTCAAAATTTTGGTAATCCCGGGGAAACATTTGAAATTTTTAGAAAATATTCCAAAACCCCGAGAAAATTGCGACACTTTCACGTCAAAATCTCTAAAACTCCTTTTGAGAATCATAAAATCAATGTTGACATGTTTCGAGATATTTTTCAACATTTTGGAAATCCCGGGGAAACTTTTGACATTCTCGCAAAGTTTCAAATCGCCGACAAGATTTTGACACTTTCACGTCAAAATCTCTAAAACTCCAGTTGAGAATCATAAAATCAATGTTGACATATTTCGAGGTATTTTTCAAAATTTTGGTAATCCCGGGGAAACATTTGAAATTTTTAGAAAATATTCCAAAACCCCGAGAAAATTGCGACACTTTCACGTCAAAATCTCTAAAACTCCTTTTGAGAATCATAAAATCAATGTTGACATGTTTCGACGTATTTTTCAACATTTTGGAAATCCCGGGGAAACATTTGACATTCTCGCAAAGTTTCAAATCGCCGACAAGATTTTAACACTTTCACGTCAAAATCTCTAAAACTCCAGTTGAGAAACATAAAATCAATGTTGACATGTTTCGAGGTATTTTTCAACATTTTGGAAATCCCGGGGAAACATTTGACATTCTCGCAAAGTTTCAAATCGCCGACAAGATTTTGACACTTTCACGTCAAAATCTCTGAAACTCCAGTTGAGAATCATAAAATCATTGTTGACATGTTTCGAGGTAGTTTTCAACATTTTGGAAATCCGTGGGAAACTTTTGACATTCTGGCAAAGTTTTCCAAATCCCCGACAAGACTTTGAAACTTTCACGTCAAAATCTCTAAAACGCCTTTTGAGAAACATAAAATCAATGTTGACATGTTACGAGGTTTTTTTCAACATTTTGGAAATCCCGGGGAAACATTTGAAATTTTCAGAAAATATTCCAAAACCCCGAGAAAATTGTGACACTTTCACGTCAGAATCTCTGAATCTCCAGTTGACAATCATAAAATCACTGTTGACATGTGTAGAGTTTTTTCCACCGTTTTGGATATCCTGGGGAAACTTTTGACATTCTCGCAAAGTTTCATATCGCCGACAAGATTTTGATACTTTCACTCCAAAATCTCTAAAACTCCAGTTGAGAATCATAAAATCAATGTTGACATGTTTCGAGATATTTTTCAAAATTCTGGTAATCCCGGTGAAACTTTTGACATTCTCGCAAAGTTTTCCAAATCCCCGACAAGGTTTGGCACTTTCACGTCAAAATCTCTAAAACTCCAGTTGAGAATCATAAAATCAATGTTGACATGTTTCGAGGTAGTTTTCAACATTTTGGAAATCCCTGGGAAACATTTGACATTCTCGCAAAGTTTCAAATCGCCGACAAGATTTTGACACTTTCACGTCAAAATCTCTAAAACTCCAGTTGAGAATCATAAAATCAATGTTGACATGTTTCGAGGTAGTTTTCAACATTTTGGAAATCCCGGGGAAACATTTGAAATTTTCAGAAAATATTCCAAAACCCCGAGAAAATTGTGACACTTTCACGTCAGAATCTCTAAATCTCCAGTTGACAATCATAAAATCACTGTTGACATGTGTAGAGTTTTTTCCACCGTTTTGGATATCCCGGGGAAACTTTTGACATTCTCGCAAAGTTTCAATATCGCCGACAAGATTTTGATACTTTCACTCCAAAATCTCTAAAGCTCCAGTTGAGAATCATAAAATCAATGTTGACATGTTTCGAGATATTTTTCAACATTTTGGTAATCCCGGTGAAACTTCTGACATTCTCGCAATTTTGATACTTTCACGTCAAAATCTCTGAAACTCCTTTTGAGAATCATAAAATCACTGGTGACATGTTTCGAGGTATTTTTCAAAATTTTGGTAATCCCGGGGAAACATTTGAAATTTTTAGAAAATATTCCAAAACCCCGAGAAAATTGCGACACTTTCACGTCAAAATCTCTAAAACTCCTTTTGAGAATCATAAAATCAATGTTGACATATTTCGAGGTATTTTTCAAAATTTTGGTAATCCCGGGGAAACATTTGAAATTTTTAGAAAATATTCCAAAACCCGGAGAAAATTGCGACACTTTCACGTCAAAATCTCTAAAACTCCTTTTGAGAATCATAAAAGCAATGTTGACATGTTTCGACGTATTTTTCAACATTTTGGAAATCCCGGGGAAACATTTGACATTCTCGCAAAGTTTCAAATGGCCGACAAGATATTGACACTTTCACGTCAAAATCTCTAAAACTCCAGTTGAGAATCATAAAATCAATGTTGACATGTTTCGAGGTAGTTTTCAACATTTTGGAAATCCCTGGGAAACTTTTGACATTGTGGCAAAGATTTCCAAATCCCCGACAAGACTTTGAAACTTTCACGTCAAAATCTCTAAAACGCCTTTTGAGAAACATAAAATCAATGTTGACATGTTTCGAGGTTTTTTTCAACATTTTGGAAATCCCGGAGAAACATTTGAAATTTTCAGAAAATATTCCAAAACCCCGAGAAAATTGTGACACTTTCACGTCAGAATCTCTGAATCTCCAGTTGACAATCATAAAATCACTGTTGACATGTGTAGAGTTTTTTCCACCGTTTTGGATATCCCGGGGAAACTTTTGACATTCTCGCAAAGTTTCATATCGCCGACAAGATTTTGATACTTTCACTCCAAAATCTCTAAAACTCCAGCTGAGAATCATAAAATCAATGTTGATATGTTTCGAGATATTTTTCAACATTTTGGTAATCCCGGTGAAACTTCTGACATTTTCGCAATTTTGATACTTTCACGTCAAAATCTCTGAAACTCCTTTTGAGAAACATAAAATCACTGTTGACATGTTTCGAGGTATTTTTCAAAATTTTGGTAATCCCGGGGAAACATTTGAAATTTTTAGAAAATATTCCAAAACCCCGAGAAAATTGCGACACTTTCACGTCAAAATCTCTAAAACTCCTTTTGAGAATCATAAAATCAATGTTGACATGTTTCGACGTACTTTTCAACATTTTGGAAATCCCGGGGAAACATTTGACATTCTCGCAAAGTTTCATATCGCCGACAAGATTTTGATACTTTCACTCCAAAATCTCTAAAACTCCAGCTGAGAATCATAAAATCAATGTTGATATGTTTCGACATATTTTTCAACATTTTGGTAATCCCGGTGAAACTTCTGACATTTTCGCAATTTTGATACTTTCACGTCAAAATCTCTGAAACTCCTTTTGAAAATCATAAAATCACTGTTGACATGTTTTGAGGTATTTTTCAAAATTTTGGTAATCCCGGGGAAACATTTGAAATTTTTAGAAAATATTCCAAAACCCCGAGAAAATTGCGACACTTTCACGTCAAAATCTCTAAAACTCCTTTTGAGAATCATAAAATCAATGTTGACATATTTCGAGGTATTTTTCAAAATTTTGGTAATCCCGGGGAAATATTTGAAATTTTTAGAAAATATTCCAAAACCCCGAGAAAATTGCGACACTTTCACGTCAAAATCTCTAAAACTCCTTTTGAGAATCATAAAATCAATGTTGACATGTTTCGACGTATTTTTCAACATTTTGGAAATCCCGGGGAAACATTTGACATTCTCGCAAAGTTTCAAATCGCCGACAAGATTTTGACACTTTCACGTCAAAATCTCTAAAACTCCAGTTGAGACACATAAAATCAATGTTGACATGTTTCGAGGTATTTTTCAACATTTTGGAAATCCCGGGGAAACATTTGACATTCTCGCAAAGTTTCATATCGCCGACAAGATATTGACACTTTCACGTCAAAATCTCTAAAACTCCGGTTGAGAATCATAAAATCAATGTTGACATGTTTCGAGGTAGTTTTCAACATTTTGGAAATCCCTGGGAAACTTTTGACATTCTGGTAAAGTTTTCCAAATCCCCGACAAGACTTTGAAACTTTCACGTCAAAATCTCTAAAACGCCTTTTGAGAAACATAAAATCAATGTTGACATGTTACGAGGTTTTTTTCAACATTTTGGAAATCCCGGGGAAACATTTGAAATTTTCAGAAAATATTCCAAAACCCCGAGAAAATTGTGACACTTTCACGTCAGAACCTCTAAATCTCCAGTTGACAATCATAAAATCACTGTTGACATGTGTAGAGTTTTTTCCACCGTTTTGGATATCCCGGGGAAACTTTTGACATTCTCGCAAAGTTTCATATCGCCGACAAGATTTTGATACTTTCACTCCAAAATCTCTAAAACTCCAGTTGAGAATCATAAAATCTATGTTGACATGTTTCGAGATATTTTTCAACATTTTGGTAATCCCGGTGAAACTTCTGACATTTTCGCAATTTTGATACTTTCACGTCAAAATCTCTGAAACTCCTTTTGAGAATCATAAAATCACTGTTGACATGTTTCGAGGTATTTTTCAAAATTTTGGTAATCCCGGGGAAACATTTGAAATTTTTAGAAAATATTCCAAAACCCCGAGAAAATTGCGACACTTTCACGTCAAAATCTCTAAAACTCCTTTTGAGAATCATAAAAGCAATGTTGACATGTTTCGACGTATTTTTCAACATTTTGGAAATCCCGGGGAAACATTTGACATTCTCGCAAAGTTTCAAATCGCCGACAAGATATTGACACTTTCACGTCAAAATCTCTAAAACTCCAGTTGAGAATCATAAAATCAATGTTGACATGTTTCGAGGTAGTTTTCAACATTTTGGAAATCCCTGGGAAACTTTTGACATTGTGGCAAAGATTTCCAAATCCCCGACAAGACTTTGAAACTTTCACGTCAAAATCTCTAAAACGCCTTTTGAGAAACATAAAATCAATGTTGACATGTTTCGAGGTTTTTTTTCAACATTTTGGAAATCCCGGAGAAACATTTGAAATTTTCAGAAAATATTCCAAAACCCCGAGAAAATTGTGACACTTTCACGTCAGAATCTCTGAATCTCCAGTTGACAATCATAAAATCACTGTTGACATGTGTAGAGTTTTTTCCACCGTTTTGGATATCCCGGGGAAACTTTTGACATTCTCGCAAAGTTTCATATCGCCGACAAGATTTTGATACTTTCACTCCAAAATCTCTAAAACTCCAGCTGAGAATCATAAAATCAATGTTGATATGTTTCGACATATTTTTCAACATTTTGGTAATCCCGGTGAAACTTCTGACATTTTCGCAATTTTGATACTTTCACGTCAAAATCTCTGAAACTCCTTTTGAGAATCATAAAATCACTGTTGACATGTTTCGAGGTATTTTTCAAAATTTTGGTAATCCCGGGGAAACATTTGAAATTTTTAGAAAATATTCCAAAACCCCGAGAAAATTGCGACACTTTCACGTCAAAATCTCTAAAACTCCTTTTGAGAATCATAAAATCAATGTTGACATGTTTCGACGTACTTTTCAACATTTTGGAAATCCCGGGGAAACATTTGACATTCTCGCAAAGTTTCAAATCGCCGACAAGATTTTAACACTTTCACGTCAAAATCTCTAAAACTCCAGTTGAGAAACATAAAATCAATGTTGACATGTTTCGAGGTATTTTTCAACATTTTGGAAATCCCGGGGAAACATTTGACATTCTCGCAAAGTTTCAAATCGCCGACAAGATTTTGACACTTTCACGTCAAAATCTTTAAAACTCCAGTTGAGAATCATAAAATCAATGTTGACATGTTTCGAGGTAGTTTTCAACATTTTGGAAATCCCTGGGAAACTTTTGACATTCTGGCAAAGTTTTCCAAATCCCCGACAAGACTTTGAAACTTTCACGTCAAAATCTCTAAAACGCCTTTTGAGAAACATAAAATCAATGTTGACATGTTTCGAGGTTTTTTTCAACATTTTGGAAATCCCGGAGAAACATTTGAAATTTTCAGAAAATATTCCAAAACCCCGAGAAAATTGTGACACTTTCACGTCAGAATCTCTGAATCTCCAGTTGACAATCATAAAATCACTGTTGACATGTGTAGAGTTTTTTCCACCGTTTTGGATATCCCGGGGAAACTTTTGACATTCTCGCAAAGTTTCATATCGCCGACAAGATTTTGATACTTTCACTCCAAAATCTCTAAAACTCCAGCTGAGAATCATAAAATCAATGTTGATATGTTTCGAGATATTTTTCAACATTTTGGTAATCCCGGTGAAACTTCTGACATTTTCGCAATTTTGATACTTTCACGTCAAAATCTCTGAAACTCCTTTTGAGAATCATAAAATCACTGTTGACATGTTTCGAGGTATTTTTCAAAATTTTGGTAATCCCGGGGAAACATTTGAAATTTTTAGAAAATATTCCAAAACCCCGAGAAAATTGCGACACTTTCACGTCAAAATCTCTAAAACTCCTTTTGAGAATCATAAAATCAATGTTGACATATTTCGAGGTATTTTTCAAAATTTTGGTAATCCCGGGGAAATATTTGAAATTTTTAGAAAATATTCCAAAACCCCGAGAAAATTGCGACACTTTCACGTCAAAATCTCTAAAACTCCAGTTGAGAATCATAAAATCAATGTTGACATGTTTCGAGGTAGTTTTCAACATTTTGGAAATCCCGGGGAAACATTTGACATTCTCGCAAAGTTTCAAATCGCCGACAAGATTTTGACACTTTCACGTCAAAATCTCTAAAACTCCAGTTGAGACACATAAAATCAATGTTGACATGTTTCGAGGTATTTTTCAACATTTTGGAAATCCCGGGGAAACATTTGACATTCTCGCAAAGTTTCATATCGCCGACAAGATATTGACACTTTCACGTCAAAATCTCTAAAACTCCGGTTGAGAATCATAAAATCAATGTTGACATGTTTCGAGGTAGTTTTCAACATTTTGGAAATCCCTGGGAAACTTTTGACATTCTGGTAAAGTTTTCCAAATCCCCGACAAGACTTTGAAACTTTCACGTCAAAATCTCTATAACGCCTTTTGAGAAACATAAAATCAATGTTGACATGTTACGAGGTTTTTTTCAACATTTTGGAAATCCCGGGGAAACATTTGAAATTTTCAGAAAATATTCCAAAACCCCGAGAAAATTGTGACACTTTCACGTCAGAACCTCTAAATCTCCAGTTGACAATCATAAAATCACTGTTGACATGTGTAGAGTTTTTTCCACCGTTTTGGATATCCCGGGGAAACTTTTGACATTCTCGCAAAGTTTCATATCGCCGACAAGATTTTGATACTTTCACTCCAAAATCTCTAAAACTCCAGTTGAGAATCATAAAATCTATGTTGACATGTTTCGAGATATTTTTCAACATTTTGGTAATCCCGGTGAAACTTCTGACATTTTCGCAATTTTGATACTTTCACGTCAAAATCTCTGAAACTCCTTTTGAGAATCATAAAATCACTGTTGACATGTTTCGAGGTATTTTTCAAAATTTTGGTAATCCCGGGGAAACATTTGAAATTTTTAGAAAATATTCCAAAACCCCGAGAAAATTGCGACACTTTCACGTCAAAATCTCTAAAACTCCTTTTGAGAATCATAAAATCAATGTTGACATGTTTCGAGATATTTTTCAACATTTTGGAAATCCCGGGGAAACTTTTGACATTCTCGCAAAGTTTCAAATCGCCGACAAGATTTTGACACTTTCACGTCAAAATCTCTAAAACTCCAGTTGAGAATCATAAAATCAATGTTGACATATTTCGAGGTATTTTTCAAAATTTTGGTAATCCCGGGGAAACATTTGAAATTTTTAGAAAATATTCCAAAACCCCGAGAAAATTGCGACACTTTCACGTCAAAATCTCTAAAACTCCTTTTGAGAATCATAAAATCAATGTTGACATGTTTCGACGTATTTTTCAACATTTTGGAAATCCCGGGGAAACATTTGACATTCTCGCAAAGTTTCAAATCGCCGACAAGATTTTAACACTTTCACGTCAAAATCTCTAAAACTCCAGTTGAGAAACATAAAATCAATGTTGACATGTTTCGAGGTATTTTTCAACATTTTGGAAATCCCGGGGAAACATTTGACATTCTCGCAAAGTTTCAAATCGCCGACAAGATTTTGACACTTTCACGTCAAAATCTCTGAAACTCCAGTTGAGAATCATAAAATCATTGTTGACATGTTTCGAGGTAGTTTTCAACATTTTGGAAATCCGTGGGAAACTTTTGACATTCTGGCAAAGTTTTCCAAATCCCCGACAAGACTTTGAAACTTTCACGTCAAAATCTCTAAAACGCCTTTTGAGAAACATAAAATCAATGTTGACATGTTACGAGGTTTTTTTCAACATTTTGGAAATCCCGGGGAAACATTTGAAATTTTCAGAAAATATTCCAAAACCCCGAGAAAATTGTGACACTTTCACGTCAGAATCTCTGAATCTCCAGTTGACAATCATAAAATCACTGTTGACATGTGTAGAGTTTTTTCCACCGTTTTGGATATCCTGGGGAAACTTTTGACATTCTCGCAAAGTTTCATATCGCCGACAAGATTTTGATACTTTCACTCCAAAATCTCTAAAACTCCAGTTGAGAATCATAAAATCAATGTTGACATGTTTCGAGATATTTTTCAAAATTCTGGTAATCCCGGTGAAACTTTTGACATTCTCGCAAAGTTTTCCAAATCCCCGACAAGGTTTGGCACTTTCACGTCAAAATCTCTAAAACTCCAGTTGAGAATCATAAAATCAATGTTGACATGTTTCGAGGTAGTTTTCAACATTTTGGAAATCCCTGGGAAACATTTGACATTCTCGCAAAGTTTCAAATCGCCGACAAGATTTTGACACTTTCACGTCAAAATCTCTAAAACTCCAGTTGAGAATCATAAAATCAATGTTGACATGTTTCGAGGTAGTTTTCAACATTTTGGAAATCCCGGGGAAACATTTGAAATTTTCAGAAAATATTCCAAAACCCCGAGAAAATTGTGACACTTTCACGTCAGAATCTCTAAATCTCCAGTTGACAATCATAAAATCACTGTTGACATGTGTAGAGTTTTTTCCACCGTTTTGGATATCCCGGGGAAACTTTTGACATTCTCGCAAAGTTTCAATATCGCCGACAAGATTTTGATACTTTCACTCCAAAATCTCTAAAGCTCCAGTTGAGAATCATAAAATCAATGTTGACATGTTTCGAGATATTTTTCAACATTTTGGTAATCCCGGTGAAACTTCTGACATTCTCGCAATTTTGATACTTTCACGTCAAAATCTCTGAAACTCCTTTTGAGAATCATAAAATCACTGGTGACATGTTTCGAGGTATTTTTCAAAATTTTGGTAATCCCGGGGAAACATTTGAAATTTTTAGAAAATATTCCAAAACCCCGAGAAAATTGCGACACTTTCACGTCAAAATCTCTAAAACTCCTTTTGAGAATCATAAAATCAATGTTGACATATTTCGAGGTATTTTTCAAAATTTTGGTAATCCCGGGGAAACATTTGAAATTTTTAGAAAATATTCCAAAACCCGGAGAAAATTGCGACACTTTCACGTCAAAATCTCTAAAACTCCTTTTGAGAATCATAAAAGCAATGTTGACATGTTTCGACGTATTTTTCAACATTTTGGAAATCCCGGGGAAACATTTGACATTCTCGCAAAGTTTCAAATCGCCGACAAGATATTGACACTTTCACGTCAAAATCTCTAAAACTCCAGTTGAGAATCATAAAATCAATGTTGACATGTTTCGAGGTAGTTTTCAACATTTTGGAAATCCCTGGGAAACTTTTGACATTGTGGCAAAGATTTCCAAATCCCCGACAAGACTTTGAAACTTTCACGTCAAAATCTCTAAAACGCCTTTTGAGAAACATAAAATCAATGTTGACATGTTTCGAGGTTTTTTTCAACATTTTGGAAATCCCGGAGAAACATTTGAAATTTTCAGAAAATATTCCAAAACCCCGAGAAAATTGTGACACTTTCACGTCAGAATCTCTGAATCTCCAGTTGACAATCATAAAATCACTGTTGACATGTGTAGAGTTTTTTCCACCGTTTTGGATATCCCGGGGAAACTTTTGACATTCTCGCAAAGTTTCATATCGCCGACAAGATTTTGATACTTTCACTCCAAAATCTCTAAAACTCCAGCTGAGAATCATAAAATCAATGTTGATATGTTTCGAGATATTTTTCAACATTTTGGTAATCCCGGTGAAACTTCTGACATTTTCGCAATTTTGATACTTTCACGTCAAAATCTCTGAAACTCCTTTTGAGAATCATAAAATCACTGTTGACATGTTTCGAGGTATTTTTCAAAATTTTGGTAATCCCGGGGAAACATTTGAAATTTTTAGAAAATATTCCAAAACCCCGAGAAAATTGCGACACTTTCACGTCAAAATCTCTAAAACTCCTTTTGAGAATCATAAAATCAATGTTGACATGTTTCGACGTACTTTTCAACATTTTGGAAATCCCGGGGAAACATTTGACATTCTCGCAAAGTTTCATATCGCCGACAAGATTTTGATACTTTCACTCCAAAATCTCTAAAACTCCAGCTGAGAATCATAAAATCAATGTTGATATGTTTCGAGATATTTTTCAACATTTTGGTAATCCCGGTGAAACTTCTGACATTTTCGCAATTTTGATACTTTCACGTCAAAATCTCTGAAACTCCTTTTGAAAATCATAAAATCACTGTTGACATGTTTTGAGGTATTTTTCAAAATTTTGGTAATCCCGGGGAAACATTTGAAATTTTTAGAAAATATTCCAAAACCCCGAGAAAATTGCGACACTTTCACGTCAAAATCTCTAAAACTCCTTTTGAGAATCATAAAATCAATGTTGACATATTTCGAGGTATTTTTCAAAATTTTGGTAATCCCGGGGAAACATTTGAAATTTTTAGAAAATATTCCAAAACCCCGAGAAAATTGCGACACTTTCACGTCAAAATCTCTAAAACTCCTTTTGAGAATCATAAAATCAATGTTGACATGTTTCGACATATTTTTCAACATTTTGGAAATCCCGGGGAAACATTTGACATTCTCGCAAAGTTTCAAATCGCCGACAAGATTTTAACACTTTCACGTCAAAATCTCTAAAACTCCAGTTGAGACACATAAAATCAATGTTGACATGTTTCGAGGTATTTTTCAACATTTTGGAAATCCCGGGGAAACATTTGACATTCTCGCAAAGTTTCAAATCGCCGACAAGGTTTTGACACTTTCACGTCAAAATCTCTAAAACTCCAGTTGAGAATCATAAAATCAATGTTGACATATTTCGAGGTATTTTTCAAAATTTTGGTAATCCCGGGGAAACATTTGAAATTTTTAGAAAATATTCCAAAACCCGGAGAAAATTGCGACACTTTCACGTCAAAATCTCTAAAACTCCTTTTGAGAATCATAAAAGCAATGTTGACATGTTTCGACGTATTTTTCAACATTTTGGAAATCCCGGGGAAACATTTGACATTCTCGCAAAGTTTCAAATCGCCGACAAGATATTGACACTTTCACGTCAAAATCTCTAAAACTCCAGTTGAGAATCATAAAATCAATGTTGACATGTTTCGAGGTAGTTTTCAACATTTTGGAAATCCCTGGGAAACTTTTGACATTGTGGCAAAGATTTCCAAATCCCCGACAAGACTTTGAAACTTTCACGTCAAAATCTCTAAAACGCCTTTTGAGAAACATAAAATCAATGTTGACATGTTTCGAGGTTTTTTTCAACATTTTGGAAATCCCGGAGAAACATTTGAAATTTTCAGAAAATATTCCAAAACCCCGAGAAAATTGTGACACTTTCACGTCAGAATCTCTGAATCTCCAGTTGACAATCATAAAATCACTGTTGACATGTGTAGAGTTTTTTCCACCGTTTTGGATATCCCGGGGAAACTTTTGACATTCTCGCAAAGTTTCATATCGCCGACAAGATTTTGATACTTTCACTCCAAAATCTCTAAAACTCCAGCTGAGAATCATAAAATCAATGTTGATATGTTTCGAGATATTTTTCAACATTTTGGTAATCCCGGTGAAACTTCTGACATTTTCGCAATTTTGATACTTTCACGTCAAAATCTCTGAAACTCCTTTTGAGAATCATAAAATCACTGTTGACATGTTTCGAGGTATTTTTCAAAATTTTGGTAATCCCGGGGAAACATTTGAAATTTTTAGAAAATATTCCAAAACCCCGAGAAAATTGCGACACTTTCACGTCAAAATCTCTAAAACTCCTTTTGAGAATCATAAAATCAATGTTGACATGTTTCGACGTACTTTTCAACATTTTGGAAATCCCGGGGAAACATTTGACATTCTCGCAAAGTTTCATATCGCCGACAAGATTTTGATACTTTCACTCCAAAATCTCTAAAACTCCAGCTGAGAATCATAAAATCAATGTTGATATGTTTCGAGATATTTTTCAACATTTTGGTAATCCCGGTGAAACTTCTGACATTTTCGCAATTTTGATACTTTCACGTCAAAATCTCTGAAACTCCTTTTGAAAATCATAAAATCACTGTTGACATGTTTTGAGGTATTTTTCAAAATTTTGGTAATCCCGGGGAAACATTTGAAATTTTTAGAAAATATTCCAAAACCCCGAGAAAATTGCGACACTTTCACGTCAAAATCTCTAAAACTCCTTTTGAGAATCATAAAATCAATGTTGACATATTTCGAGGTATTTTTCAAAATTTTGGTAATCCCGGGGAAATATTTGAAATTTTTAGAAAATATTCCAAAACCCCGAGAAAATTGCGACACTTTCACGTCAAAATCTCTAAAACTCCTTTTGAGAATCATAAAATCAATGTTGACATGTTTCGACGTATTTTTCAACATTTTGGAAATCCCGGGGAAACATTTGACATTCTCGCAAAGTTTCAAATCGCCGACAAGATTTTAACACTTTCACGTCAAAATCTCTAAAACTCCAGTTGAGAAACATAAAATCAATGTTGACATGTTTCGAGGTATTTTTCAACATTTTGGAAATCCCGGGGAAACATTTGACATTCTCGCAAAGTTTCAAATCGCCGACAAGATTTTGACACTTTCACGTCAAAATCTCTAAAACTCCAGTTGAGAATCATAAAATCAATGTTGACATGTTTCGAGGTAGTTTTCAACATTTTGGAAATCCCTGGGAAACTTTTGACATTCTGGCAAAGTTTTCCAAATCCCCGACAAGACTTTGAAACTTTCACGTCAAAATCTCTAAAACGCCTTTTGAGAAACATAAAATCAATGTTGACATGTTTCGAGGTTTTTTTCAACATTTTGGAAATCCCGGGGAAACATTTGAAATTTTCAGAAAATATTCCAAAACCCCGAGAAAATTGTGACACTTTCACGTCAGAATCTCTGAATCTCCAGTTGACAATCATAAAATCACTGTTGACATGTGTAGAGTTTTTTCCACCGTTTTGGATATCCCGGGGAAACTTTTGACATTCTCGCAAAGTTTCATATCGCCGACAAGATTTTGATACTTTCACTCCAAAATCTCTAAAACTCCAGTTGAGAATCATAAAATCAATGTTGACATGTTTCGAGATATTTTTCAACATTTTGGTAATCCCGGTGAAACTTTTGACATTCTCGCAAAGTTTCAAATCGCCGACAAGGTTTTGACACTTTCACGTCAAAATCTCTAAAACTCCAGTTGAGAAACATAAAATCAATGTTGACATGTTTCGAGGTATTTTTCAACATTTTGGAAATCCCGGGGAAACTTTTGACATTCTCGCAAAGTTTCATATCGCCGACAAGATTTTGATACTTTCACTCCAAAATCTCTAAAGCTCCAGTTGAGAATCATAAAATCAATGTTGACATGTTTCGAGATATTTTTCAACATTTTGGTAATCCCGGTGAAACTTCTGACATTTTCGCACTTTTGATACTTTCACGTCAAAATCTCTGAAACTCCTTTTGAGAATCATAAAATCACTGTTGACATGTTTCGAGGTATTTTTCAAAATTTTGGTAATCCCGGGGAAACATTTGAAATTTTTAGAAAATATTCCAAAACCCCGAGAAAATTGCGACACTTTCACGTCAAAATCTCTAAAACTCCTTTTGAGAATCATAAAATCAATGTTGACATATTTCGAGGTATTTTTCAAAATTTTGGTAATCCCGGGGAAACATTTGAAATTTTTAGAAAATATTCCAAAACCCCGAGAAAATTGCGACACTTTCACGTCAAAATCTCTAAAACTCCAGTTGAGAAACATAAAATCAATGTTGACATGTTTCGACATATTTTTCAACATTTTGGAAATCCCGGGGAAACATTTGACATTCTCGCAAAGTTTCAAATCGCCGACAAGATTTTAACACTTTCACGTCAAAATCTCTAAAACTCCAGTTGAGACACATAAAATCAATGTTGACATGTTTCGAGGTATTTTTCAACATTTTGGAAATCCCGGGGAAACATTTGACATTCTCGCAAAGTTTCAAATCGCCGACAAGGTTTTGACACTTTCACGTCAAAATCTCTAAAACTCCAGTTGAGAATCATAAAATCAATGTTGACATGTTTCGAGGTAGTTTTCAACATTTTGGAAATCCCTGGGAAACTTTTGACATTCTGGCAAAGTTTTCCAAATCCCCGACAAGACTTTGAAACTTTCACGTCAAAATCTCTAAAACGCCTTTTGAGAAACATAAAATCAATGTTGACATGTTTCGAGGTTTTTTTCAACATTTTGGAAATCCCGGGGAAACATTTGAAATTTTCAGAAAATATTCCAAAACCCCGAGAAAATTGTGACACTTTCACGTCAGAATCTCTGAATCTCCAGTTGACAATCATAAAATCACTGTTGACATGTGTAGAGTTTTTTCCACCGTTTTGGATATCCCGGGGAAACTTTTGACATTCTCGCAAAGTTTCATATCGCCGACAAGATTTTGATACTTTCACTCCAAAATCTCTGAAACTCCAGTTGAGAATCATAAAATCAATGTTGACATGTTTCGAGATATTTTTCAACATTTTGGTAATCCCGGTGAAACTTTTGACATTCTCGCAAAGTTTCAAATCGCCGACAAGGTTTTGACACTTTCACGTCAAAATCTCTAAAACTCCAGTTGAGAAACATAAAATCACTGTTGACATGTTTCGAGGTATTTTTCAAAATTTTGGTAATCCCGGGGAAACATTTGAAATTTTTAGAAAATATTCCAAAACCCCGAGAAAATTGCGACACTTTCACGTCAAAATCTCTAAATCTCCAGTTGACAATCATAAAATCAATGTTGACATATTTCGAGGTATTTTTCAAAATTTTGGTAATCCCGGGGAAACATTTGAAATTTTTAGAAAATATTCCAAAACCCCGAGAAAATTGCGACACTTTCACGTCAAAATCTCTAAAACTCCTTTTGAGAATCATAAAATCAATGTTGACATGTTTCGACGTATTTTTCAACATTTTGGAAATCCCGGGGAAACATTTGACATTCTCGCAAAGTTTCAAATCGCCGACAAGATTTTAACACTTTCACGTCAAAATCTCTAAAACTCCAGTTGAGACACATAAAATCAATGTTGACATGTTTCGAGGTATTTTTCAACATTTTGGAAATCCCGGGGAAACTTTTGACATTCTCGCAAAGTTTCAAATCGCCGACAAGATTTTGACACTTTCACGTCAAAATCTCTAAAACTCCAGTTGAGAATCATAAAATCAATGTTGACATGTTTCGAGGTAGTTTTCAACATTTTGGAAATCCCTGGGAAACTTTTGACATTCTGGCAAAGTTTTCCAAATCCCCGACAAGACTTTGAAACTTTCACGTCAAAATCTCTAAAACGCCTTTTGAGAAACATAAAATCAATGTTGACATGTTTCGAGGTTTTTTTCAACATTTTGGAAATCCCGGGGAAACATTTGAAATTTTCAGAAAATATTCCAAAACCCCGAGAAAATTGTGACACTTTCACGTCAGAATCTCTGAATCTCCAGTTGACAATCATAAAATCACTGTTGACATGTGTAGAGTTTTTTCCACCGTTTTGGATATCCCGGGGAAACTTTTGACATTCTCGCAAAGTTTCATATCGCCGACAAGATTTTGATACTTTCACTCCAAAATCTCTAAAACTCCAGTTGAGAATCATAAAATCAATGTTGACATGTTTCGAGATATTTTTCAACATTTTGGTAATCCCGGTGAAACTTTTGACATTCTCGCAAAGTTTCAAATCGCCGACAAGGTTTTGACACTTTCACGTCAAAATCTCTAAAACTCCAGTTGAGAAACATAAAATCAATGTTGACATGTTTCGAGGTATTTTTCAACATTTTGGAAATCCCGGGGAAACTTTTGACATTCTCGCAAAGTTTCATATCGCCGACAAGATTTTGATACTTTCACTCCAAAATCTCTAAAGCTCCAGTTGAGAATCATAAAATCAATGTTGACATGTTTCGAGATATTTTTCAACATTTTGGTAATCCCGGTGAAACTTCTGACATTTTCGCACTTTTGATACTTTCACGTCAAAATCTCTGAAACTCCTTTTGAGAATCATAAAATCACTGTTGACATGTTTCGAGGTATTTTTCAAAATTTTGGTAATCCCGGGGAAACATTTGAAATTTTTAGAAAATATTCCAAAACCCCGAGAAAATTGCGACACTTTCACGTCAAAATCTCTAAAACTCCTTTTGAGAATCATAAAATCAATGTTGACATATTTCGAGGTATTTTTCAAAATTTTGGTAATCCCGGGGAAACATTTGAAATTTTTAGAAAATATTCCAAAACCCCGAGAAAATTGCGACACTTTCACGTCAAAATCTCTAAAACTCCTTTTGAGAATCATAAAATCAATGTTGACATGTTTCGACATATTTTTCAACATTTTGGAAATCCCGGGGAAACATTTGACATTCTCGCAAAGTTTCAAATCGCCGACAAGATTTTAACACTTTCACGTCAAAATCTCTAAAACTCCAGTTGAGACACATAAAATCAATGTTGACATGTTTCGAGGTATTTTTCAACATTTTGGAAATCCCGGGGAAACATTTGACATTCTCGCAAAGTTTCAAATCGCCGACAAGGTTTTGACACTTTCACGTCAAAATCTCTAAAACTCCAGTTGAGAATCATAAAATCAATGTTGACATGTTTCGAGGTAGTTTTCAACATTTTGGAAATCCCTGGGAAACTTTTGACATTCTGGCAAAGTTTTCCAAATCCCCGACAAGACTTTGAAACTTTCACGTCAAAATCTCTAAAACGCCTTTTGAGAAACATAAAATCAATCTTGACATGTTTCGAGGTTTTTTTCAACATTTTGGAAATCCCGGGGAAACATTTGAAATTTTCAGAAAATATTCCAAAACCCCGAGAAAATTGTGACACTTTCACGTCAGAATCTCTGAATCTCCAGTTGACAATCATAAAATCACTGTTGACATGTGTAGAGTTTTTTCCACCGTTTTGGATATCCCGGGGAAACTTTTGACATTCTCGCAAAGTTTCATATCGCCGACAAGATTTTGATACTTTCACTCCAAAATCTCTGAAACTCCAGTTGAGAATCATAAAATCAATGTTGACATGTTTCGAGATATTTTTCAACATTTTGGTAATCCCGGTGAAACTTTTGACATTCTCGCAAAGTTTCAAATCGCCGACAAGGTTTTGACACTTTCACGTCAAAATCTCTAAAACTCCAGTTGAGAAACATAAAATCACTGTTGACATGTTTCGAGGTATTTTTCAAAATTTTGGTAATCCCGGGGAAACATTTGAAATTTTTAGAAAATATTCCAAAACCCCGAGAAAATTGCGACACTTTCACGTCAAAATCTCTAAATCTCCAGTTGACAATCATAAAATCAATGTTGACATATTTCGAGGTATTTTTCAAAATTTTGGTAATCCCGGGGAAACATTTGAAATTTTTAGAAAATATTCCAAAACCCCGAGAAAATTGCGACACTTTCACGTCAAAATCTCTAAAACTCCTTTTGAGAATCATAAAATCAATGTTGACATGTTTCGACGTATTTTTCAACATTTTGGAAATCCCGGGGAAACATTTGACATTCTCGCAAAGTTTCAAATCGCCGACAAGATTTTAACACTTTCACGTCAAAATCTCTAAAACTCCAGTTGAGACACATAAAATCAATGTTGACATGTTTCGAGGTATTTTTCAACATTTTGGAAATCCCGGGGAAACATTTGACATTCTCGCAAAGTTTCAAATCGCCGACAAGGTTTTGACACTTTCACGTCAAAATCTCTAAAACTCCAGTTGAGAATCATAAAATCAATGTTGACATGTTTCGAGGTAGTTTTCAACATTTTGGAAATCCCTGGGAAACTTTTGACATTCTGGCAAAGTTTTCCAAATCCCCGACAAGACTTTGAAACTTTCACGTCAAAATCTCTAAAACGCCTTTTGAGAAACATAAAATCAATCTTGACATGTTTCGAGGTTTTTTTCAACATTTTGGAAATCCCGGGGAAACATTTGAAATTTTCAGAAAATATTCCAAAACCCCGAGAAAATTGTGACACTTTCACGTCAGAATCTCTAAATCTCTAGTTGACAATCATAAAATCACTGTTGACATGTGTAGAGTTTTTTCCACCGTTTTGGATATCCCGGGGAAACTTTTGACATTCTCGCAAAGTTTCATATCGCCGACAAGACTTTGAAACTTTCACGTCAAAATCTCTAAAACGCCTTTTGAGAAACATAAAATCAATCTTGACATGTTTCGAGGTTTTTTTCAACATTTTGGAAATCCCGGGGAAACATTTGAAATTTTCAGAAAATATTCCAAAACCCCGAGAAAATTGTGACACTTTCACGTCAGAATCTCTAAATCTCCAGTTGACAATCATAAAATCACTGTTGACGTGTAGAGTTTTTTCCACCGTTTTGGATATCCCGGGGAAACTTTTGACATTCTCGCAAAGTTTCATATCGCCGACAAGATTTTAACACTTTCACGTCAAAATCTCTAAATCTCCAGTTGAGAATCATAAAATCAATGTTGACATGTTTAGAGTTTTTTTTACCATTTTGGATATCCCGACGAAACTTTTGACATTCTCGCAAAGTTTCAAATCGCCGACAAGGTTTTGACACTTTCACGTCAAAATCTCTGAAACTCCTTTTGAGAAACATAAAGTCAATGTTGACATGCATCGAGGTTTTTTTTCAACGTTTTTGAAATTCCGGGGAAACATTTGAAATTTTCAGAAAATATTCCAAAACCCCGAGAAAATTGTGACACTTTCACGTCAGAATCTCTAAATCTCCAGTTGACAATCATAAAATCACTGTTGACATGTGTAGAGTTTTTTCCACCGTTTTGGATATCCCGGGGAAACTTCTGACATTCTCGCAAAGTTTCATATCGCCGACAAGATTTTGATAAATTCACGTCAAAATCTCTAAAACTCCTTTTGAGAATCATAAAATCAATGTTGACATGTTTCGAGGTATTTTTCAAAATTTTGGTAATCCCGGGGAAACATTTGAAATTTTTAGAAAATATTCCAAAACCCCGAGAAAATTGTGACACTTTCACGTCAGAATCTCTAAAACTCCAGTTGAGAATCATAAAATCAATGTTGACATGTTTCGACTTCTTTTCGAACATTTGGAAATCCCGGGGAAACTTCTGACATTCTCGCAAAGTTTTCCAAATCCCCGACAAGATTTTGACACTTTCACGTCAAAATCACTGAAACTCCAGTTGAGAATCTTAAAATCATTGTTGACATGTTTAGAGTTTTTTCCAACATTTTGGAAATTTCGTGGAATCTTATGACATTCTCGCAAAGTTTCAAATCGCCGACTAGATTTTGACACTTTCACGTCAAAATCTCTGAAACTCCAGTTGAGGATCATAAAATCAATGTTGACATGTTTCGAGGTATTTTTCAACATTTTGGAAATCCCGGTGAAACATTTGAAATTTTCAGAAAATATTCCGAAACCCCAAGAAAATTGTGACACTTTCACGTCAGAATCTCTAAAACTTCAGTTGAGAATCATAAAACCATTGTTGACACGTTCAGAGTTTTTTCCAACATCGTGGAAATCCCGGGGAAACTTTTTACATTCTCGAAAAATTTTCCAAACCCCCTCTAAAACTCCAGTGGAGATTCTTAAAATCAATGTTGACATGTTCGGAGTTCCCTACAAATTTTTAGAAATCCCGGTGAAACTTTTGAAATGCTAAGAAATTTTTCAAATCTCAAAAAAATTGTGACACCTTCACGTCAAAATCTCTAAAACTCCAGTTGAGAATCATAAAATCACTGTTGACATGTTCAGAGATTTTTCCAACATTTTGGAAATCCCGGGAATACTTTTGACATTCTCGCAAAGTTTTGCAATTCCCCGACACGATATTCAAAATTTTGGAAATCCCAGTGAAACTTTTGAAATGCTCCGGAAATTTTCCAAATCTCCGACAAAATAGTGACACTTTCACGTCAAATTCTCTAAAACTCCAGTGGAGATTCTTAAAATCAATGTTGACATGTTTGGAATTCCCTGCCAAATTTTGGAAATCCCGATGAAATTGTCGCTGTTGAGACGGAGTAACGACATGCAAAGATGAAAGTTATAGGTGCCATTTATTGCAACAAGTGCATATTATACAATTCTACCAGTTCATGTGTCTTTTCACTATAGTTACAAGTTACAGTACTAACACATCATTGGTTAATTTTTCTATCATCCATGTTATTCTTCTATCCCCTTTTCTCCTACATCTCTCCTCTCTCCGTATACTCCTTTACTCCCTCCTTTTCAAAGGTAAATCTTAATATCGCAAGGCTGACCTCTACACCCATACTTTCGGTCAAGGATTTCACTGACACGCTGCATTTTCCCGCAAAGGTCCCTAAAAAACTTTCCAATTTTCGTCCCAATTCTTCCCATTCCCATTGAAACTTTTCAAATCCCTCTCAACATTGTTGAAATCCTGATAACGATTTTAAAATTATCTCTAGAATTTTCCAAATCCACCTCAACATGTTTACAATTTCACGTCAAAATTGCTAAAATTCCAGCTGAAATTTTTTCAAAGTCCCTGAAAAACTTTCCAATTTTCGTCCGAATTCTTCCCATTCCCACTGAAAATATTCAAATCCCTCTCAACATTGTTGAAATCCTGTTGAAAGTTTGAAACTTCTCTCTAGAATTTTCCAAATCCACCTCAACATGTTTACAATTTCACGTCAAAAAATGGCTAAAATTCCAGTTGAAATTTTTTCAAAGTCCCTGAAAAACTTTCCAATTTTCGTCCGAATTCCTCAAATTCCCATTGAACCTTTTCAAATCCCTCTCAAAATGGCTGAAATCCTGTTGAAGCTTTTAAAATTCTCTCTAGAATTTTCAAAATCCATGTCCACATGTTTACAATTTCACATCAAAATTATTAAAATTCCAGTTGAAATTTTTTCAAAGTCCCTGTCGAGGGTTTAGATTGCGGGGTGACAATAAAACCCTGGCAGATATATTGTTAACCCCCTCTCCCCCCAACTTCCCCCTTTTTGCCCCTCCCTCTCCCCCCTTCCCACTCACCACAGGCGATCGGGAGGGAAAGAAGGACAGAGAGAAGAGAGTTGGAAAAATTAAGGATGTTTTACTAATGCTACTAATAAGAATAGAGAATATAATACAAAATATACAAAACCAATTTTGAAAGTCTCAGCAACTGCAGAGCCTGCACCCAAAGTCCTGGACTGGAGTCTGCAGGCACCGGAGCTGGATTCAGTCTGTCACTGGCCTCAGTTCGCAGGGACGACTCGCAAGGTCCTCTCCTAATGTCAGCCATAAGGAAAAGGGACGAGATCCTCGTGGTCTCCCACTTTTATATGAAGTATTCACGTGAATGGAATGTTATACACAGTTGGTCAGTTTCTTGGTCACTTGTTTCTCATCGCCCCTCTCGCGAGATGTCCATCCATGCTTATCAATAAGTTTGCATTCCATTGCTAGGTTTACCAAAACATGGGTCTGGTTCTCCAGGAAAATGCAGTTAATATGAAGCTTTAGCTGACAGGCGAAATTCACTGAAAGAGAAACTTGTTTTTAACAAAACCAGGACATTCCACCCCTTATAATATGCCATTCACTGAATACTTAAACCTTATCAATACAATCTATCAACACAATCTAATTAATCACTACTACTATATATACATATACATATGTACATATATACACAGGAGTAATTAATCAGTGGACCATCCTTTGAAACGTTCATTAAGTTCATTTTGTCACAACAGTCTCCCAGGGCAGGAAAAATGGTACAAGTGCATCTCATGACCACTGTTTGTGGGTTAAAGACATCAACTTCGAAGAATTTGTCAGGCGCCACTCGAAGAAGCTAGCTCTGGTTTCATCATCACTGTTTTGATCTGAAAGACACTTATTAAATACTGTTAGTATGGCAATTCACATCCTGCAGTTCAGTATTGAATATTTTCACCTAAACTCAAATCCCCTTGAGGTACACACCGAACTTCTCCATCCTTAAGCATCACCCACCAGGTGCTGCCAGGTCCCTGAGCAAAAACAATCCCACGAATGGGCTTGATTTGCCTGAGGCAGGAGGAACCCAGACTGCCTTTCCTGACATGTTTGTCATGTGTACTACAGGGACTTTATCTCCTTCTACAGTCCGTAGAATTTCTGATTGGGCAGGCCCGGCTCGATTGGTTGATCCCCTGGTGTTGACCAACCAAGTGGCTTTTGCTAAATGTGAATCCCAGTTTTTAAAGGTTCCACCACCAAGTGCCTTTAGTGTAGTTTTTAGCAAACCATCGTACCTTTCAATTTTCCCAGAGGCTGGTGCACGATATGGAATATGATATACCCACTCAATACCATGTTCTTTGGCCCAATTGTCTATAAGACTGTTTTTGAAATGAGTACCATTGTCTGATTCAATTATTTCCGGCGTACCGTGTCGCCAAAGGACTTGCTTTTCAAGGCCCAAGATAGTATTTCGGGCTGTAGCATGAGGTACGGCATATGTTTCCAACCATCCAGTGGTTGCTTCCACCATTGTAAGTACATAACGCTTACCTTGACGTGTTTGTGGAAGTGTAATATAATCAATCTGCCAAGCTTCTCCATCCTTATACTTTAACCATCGCCCCCATACCATACAGGCTTGAACCGTTTCGCTTGTTCGATTTCGGCGCAAGTTTCACATTCATGAATAACCTATGAAATAGTGTCCATAGTTAAATCCACCCTTCGATCGCGAGCCCATTTATATGTTGCATCTCTACCTTGATGCTCTGAAGCATCATGGGCCCACCGAGCTAGGAAAAGTTCACCTTTATGTTGCCAGTCCAAGTCCACCTCAGCTACTTTAATCTTAGCAGCTTGATCTGCTTGTTGGTTGTTTAGATGTTCCTCGGTGGCTCGACTTTTAGGCACATGAGCATCCACATACCGAACTCTCACAGGCAGGCTCTCTAGCCGAGCAGCAATGTCTTGCCACAGTGTGGCAGCCCAAATGGGTTTGCCTCTGCACTGCCAGTTGCTTTTCTTCCATTGCTGTAGCCACCCCCACAAGGCATTTGCTACCATCCATGAGTCAGTATAGAGATAAAGTATTGGCCACTTCTCTCGTTCAGCAATGTCCAAAGCCAGCTGGATGGCTTTCACTTCTGCAAATGGACTCGATTCACCTTGTCCTTCAGTGGCTTCTGTAACTTGTCGTGTGGGACTCCACACAGCAGCTTTGCACCTTCGATGTTTTCCTACAAGACGACAGGATCCATCTGTGAACAGTGCATACTGCTTATCAGTCTCTGAAAGCGTATTATACGGTGGTGCTTCTTCAGCACGTTTTACTTCCTCCTCATCTGGAGACATTCCAAAGTCTTTGCTTTCTGGCCAGTCTGTAATCACTTCTAAGATCCCTGGGCGATTGGGATTTCCAATTCGAGCTCGTTGCGTGATCAATGCAATCCATTTACTCCACGTAACTTCGGTTGCATGATGTGGAGAGGGAACCGTCCCTTTGAACATCCAGCTCAGCACCGGCAGTCGAGGTGCCAGGAGGAGCTGTGCTTCAGTACCGATCACTTCTGAAGCAGCTCGAACTCCTTCATATGCTGCTAGTATCTCTTTTTCAGTTGGAGTATAGTTGGCCTCAGATCCTTTGTATCCTCGACTCCAAAAACCTAAGGGTCGACCTCGGGTTTCTCCTGGTGCTTTCTGCCAGAGGCTCCAGGTAAGTCCATTATCTCCGGCTGCGGTGTAGAGCACATTTTTAACATCTAGTCCAGTCCGAACTGGTCCAAGGGTCACCGCATGAGTTATCTCACTCTTCATTTGTTCAAAGGCTTGTCGTTGTTCAGGGCCCCACTCAAACTGGTTCTTGTTATGAGTCACTCGATAGAGAGGGCTCACAATGTGGCTGTAGTCAGGAATATGCATTCTCCAAAAACCTACAACGCCCAAGAAAGTCTGTGTCTCCTTTTTATTAGTAGGTGGAGACATTGCTGCAATTTTGTTGATCACATCCATTGGGATCTGACGACGGCCATCTTGCCATTTTATTCCTAAAAACTGGATCTCTCGTGCAGGTCCCTTGACCGTGCTTCGTTTTATGGCAAAACCAGCATCCAAAAGAATCTGAATTATTCTCTTACCTTTCTCGAAGACTTCTTTCGCTGTGTCGCCCCATACAATGATGTCATCAATATATTGCAAGTGTTCTGGAGCTTTACCTTGCTCCAGCGTGGTCTGGATCAGTCCATGGCAGATGGTAGGACTGTGTTTCCACCCCTGGGGCAAGCGATTCCACGTGTACTGGATGCCCCTCCAGGTGAAAGCAAACTGCGGCCTGCACTCTGCTGCTACAGGAATAGAGAAAAATGCATTAGCAATGTCAGTTGTAGCATACCACTGAGCTGCCTTTGACTCCAGTTCAAATTGCAGTTCTAGCATGTCAGGCACAGCAGCACTCAGTGGTGGCGTAACTTCATTCAGGCCACGATAGTCCACAGTTAGTCTCCACTCATCACTAGACTTACGCACTGGCCAGATTGGGCTGCTAAAGGGTGAGCGAGTCTTACTGATCACACCCTGGCTTTCCAGTTGACGGATCAACTTCTGGATAGGAATCAAAGAGTCTCAGTTGGTGCGATATTGCCGGCGATGCACCGTCGTGGTAGCAATTGGCACCTGCTGATCGTCAACCATCAGCAGTCCTACAACAGAAGGGTCATCTGAAAGACCAGGCAAATCAGACAGCTGTTCAATTTTCTCAGTGTCCACAGCTGCTATACCAAATGCCCACCTATACCCTTTTGGGTCCTTAAAATACCCTCTCTTGAGGTAGTCTATGCCAAGGATGCACGGAGCATCTGGACCAGTCACAATGGGATACTTTTGCCAGTTTTTTCCAGTTAGGCTCATTTCAGCCTCTACAACAGTCAGTTCCTGGGATCCCCCAGTCACTCCAACAATATTGATGGATTGCGTTCCTTTATAATTAGAAGGAATTATTGTGCACTGAGCACCAGTGTCCACTAAAGCTTTGTACTCCTGGGGGTGTGTTGTACCAGGCCTTCGTATTTGTACAGTCCAATAAACTCTATTATCCCTTTCCTCCACCTGGTTGGAGGCAGGGCACCTCTAATTTCTGTTTTGCACAGTCTCTGGGTGTGAATTAGAGGTTCCATGCCACTTATTCATGTTTTCTCCCTGCTCATGTAGGAAGAACCACAGTGAACCTCTTTTTGTGGGCTGCCTCTGTCCTCTCTCTCGAGACTGGAAACGCCTTTTCCTAACAGCTGAAACACAGGTTTGTGCAGGTCGTGAATGGTATGTGTCTTCTCTGAGTTCTTTGATTTCTTGCAACAGCTTTTCGAACCGGTCATCAGATTTTTCACACAGTTTCTCCACAGCAGAGACACAAGCCCGTAGAGAACCAGCAAGGCTGTCCTCAAAGTTCCGGAGCTGCTCAATCACTTCAGTAATATCTTATGCACCTCCAGCTGACCAGACCATTCCTGCCAATGACTTAGCATATGCAGGCGGTGCACTTTGTACAAATCTGCGCCACAGAGGTCGTGTACAATTGATTCTATCTGGGTCTGTCCCCTCTTGGCTGTTTGGTCCAAAATAGATGATCTCTCGCACAGCTAATTCTCTCAGGAACTGAACACCTCTCTCCATAGTATTCCATTTCCCTAACTTGGATATACAATCTTCCTTGTAGGGAAATCTTACTTTCACAGCTGCCAGGAGTCGGGTCCAGAGAGTAGTGGCATTAGACTCTCTTGAAATTGCCCTATCAATGGTGGAATCTCTTGACAGAGATCCCAGCTGCCTGGCTTCACCACCTTCCAATTCAATTGTTCCTGCCCCATTGTCCCAGCATCGGAGCAGCCAGGTTAAAATATTCTCACCTTCACGACGACTAAAGTCTTTTCGCAGATCTCTCAGCTCACCGGGAGAGAAGGACCGAGTGGTGGTCACTTCATCTCCTCCCTGTCCTGATGATGATGCCCCTTGGGTTGATGTTGGCCCTGTGCCATCACCTGCTGCACGGGTAGTCTTTCTAGTGACTTTCTTACAACCGGCAACTGATGCTGATATGGGTTTACCATCATTTGATTCATTTCCAGAGTCTGAATGACTGTCACAGGGGTTACTGTGGTTACAGCAGCAACAGTGCCCAGTGTGTGAAGGAGGGGGGGCTGCCTTAGCCTGTGAGGCTGGAGAAGTAACCTTATCAGCATCGGCCTTGGCCTGCGTAGGAGCTTCAGCCTGAGAAGCCGCCGTTGGCGGGGGGGCAGCAGCTGCAGCTTTTGCTGTTTTGCTCTTTCTCGAGCGGCCAGGAGAGCTTTTTGCTAAAGCTTCCGAAGACGCACCGCAAATCTCAGGACAACAAAGAGACGCAAACCTCCTGTTGAACGCCATTTCTCTTAACAGAAGCACAAACTGACACACATTCAGCAAACCAGATAACACCATAACAGTTCTGTCAAAACTCCAAGGATATTCAAAATTCTCTAAAACATTTGTGAACTCTCCTAGCGAAAAAACGAAAGTATTGTTAGTCAGCCTTTCTAAAGATTCGCTTGACCAATTAGCAAACACAGAGCCGTTCTGCTCTTTAATCTCTCCTGGAGGCTTTTCAAGGTAAAGCAGAAGCGAGTAGAAATTCATTAGCGGGAAATAAACCAGCAACAAACCACACAGTATCATCATGATCATTGTCCAGTTCCTTGTTGTTATATAATGAATACTTCGATTTAAAAAGAAAGCCCAACACAGATATGGAATCAATGAGCACAATGTAGAAAACAACTGATACAACTTATGCCATAACATCTTTAAATCAGTGTAATTCACTTTGCCTTAATACCACTAAATAATGTCCGAAGCAAACAGACGCGCGAGTATCACAACTCTATGAGTTGGCACCATGCCAAGAAAACTGAAAGGTACGTCAGAGCAGTAGAGAAGCCAAAAATCTTCAAATTTACCCCTTTCTCGAGCCCCACGTTGGGCGCCAAATTATCTGTGGAGGGTTAAGATTGCGGGGTGACAATAAAACCCTGGCAGATGTATTGTTAACCTCCTCTCCCCCCACTTCCCCCTTTTGCCCCTCCCTCTCCCCCCTTCCCACTCAGCACAGGCGATCGGGAGGGAAAGAAGAACAGAGAGAAGAGAGCTGGAAAAATTAAAGATGTTTTACTAATGCTACTAATAAGAATAGAGAAAATAATACAAAGTATACAAAACCAATCTTGAAAGTCTCAACAACTGCAGGGCAGGCACCCAAAGTCCTGGATTGGACTCTGCAGCCACCGGAGCTGGATTCAGTCTGTCACTAGGCCTCAGTTCACAGGGATGAGTAGCAAGATCCTCTCCTAATGTCGCCATAAGGAAAAAAGGGACGAGATCCTCGTGATCTCCCACTTTTATATGAAGTATTCACGTGAATGGAATGTTATACACAGTTGGTCAGTTTCTTGGTCACTTGTTTCTCGTCGCCCCTCTCGCGAGATGTCCATCCATGCTTATCAATAAGTTTGCATTCCATTGCTAGGTTTACCAAAACATGGGTCTGGTTCTCCAGGAAAGTGCAGTTAATATGAAGCTTTAGCTGACAGGCAAAATTCACTGAAAGAGAAACTTGTTTTTAACAAAACCAGGACACCCCCCCAAGCCTCACTATTTGGCAGCCCCATAGCCCCCCAAGGCTCACTATCTGGCAGCCCCATCGCCCCCCAAGGCTCACTATTTGGCAGCCCCATCGCCCCCCAAAGCTCACTATTTGGCAGCCCCATCGCCCCCCAAGGGGCCCTGAGAGCCCCCATTGACCTTCTTTTACGTACCTTTGTTGCTGTTCCCAGCCTATCCTGGTGTTTTCCATCCTTCGGGACTTCCTTGTTACTGTTGTGAGAGTCAGAGAGACAATGAGGAGTCTGTGTGACTTACGACTGTCATTGTTGATCTACGGTGTTTATAGACGGATTCCTGCAGGATTGGTTTCTGGTTTGTCCTTCCCTCCTCCCAGAACGCGGCGCTGGTGCGAGTTCCCCAGCACACGTGTGTGTGTCCAGCCGGTCCGTCTGGGGCGAGCGCGTCAGGGCGGGCAGGCGGCTGAACGGACGCGCTGTCAGCGGCTGCCGGACGAGCTGGGACTTCTTCACCGTGTCCAGCCTTGTGCGTGTGGTTTGTTTTCACCTGCAGGCTGGAACAGCAGTTTCCGTAACGAAAAACACCCCAGCGTGTCCCCCAACCCCAACAAAAATAACGCCAAATTGCCACCGAAAACAACACAGGGAGGTTTCAAACGCACTGTTGGCGGAGCCGGCACCGACGATCTCTGGACGCGTCGAGGGCTGCGGTGGGTTTTCCTGGAAACTCCAAGGCCCTGGTGTGCTATTATTGTAACTGCTTACTTACTGTAAGACATTTAGAACGAAAACGTGAATAAGAGTAACCGGAAGAGTCTTTGGGAGTCAATAATGCCTGTCATCTCCTCTGGCTGTTACTCAAAACTCTGCAGACAGTAATTATCTCCAATTGATGTAGTAAAATTTAAAAGAGTGGAATATAAATACTGGAGCACTAATTGGAAGTAATACCTGTAGAGAAAAAAACTCTAGTTTATATCTATAATAAAAAATAATGTGTGCTGGTTAATCCAGCTGGTAGTAATGTAATGATAAGAATGTTAGAGTGTAAATAAATGAAATTATTTAGGCGTGAGCAATAACTGAATTTAATTTCAGCCATTACTTGGTGCACCAGGCAGCAGTTCTTCCCAATCTGAATCCAGTTTAAAACCACATTGTTTGGAATTCCTTTGAAATGGTAAAGGCAGGAAACTAATGTGGAGTCATTGCAGCTCCATTTGCACAACCGTTATAAATAAACTGCAGGACGAATGGCTGCATAGGAAACACAGTGAGGAAGCTTCAGATTTCAAACAGCATTGGAAAGTAATGGGGAGCGTTTAGTATTTAAATTATAACAGAGCCATGAGAGTGGAGGCAACAACGCTCAGAACCAGACGGAGTCAAAACGTTACTTTTTTTTTTTTTTTTAAAGAGAAGTAAAAAGGAACCACTGAATAGTGGCTGTTTATAAACAGAGGTGTTAAAAAGTTCCCAGGCAGTGGTGATTCCCAACAGAACAGTAAAAGACATTTAGATGTAAAATAAAATCAGAGAACAGTGAGTTACGACAGTCTGAATTTACCCACGGCTTTTCCGGGGTTGTGCAAGAACATGACCGGTATTAATTACCTCTGAGTTAAGGTAAAAGACAGCAAACTCGATGTGATTAACAACAGGTAATTTTAATTTTTCATGTGCTGTCCAGTCTGGCCTCTCCCTCCAGGGGCGTGGTCTGAGAAAGCCACACCCCCAACTCCACCCCGCCCAAGCTCCGCCCCTGCCCGTCTGTGCCCTCCCTGGGGGCGTGTCCCGTACAGACCCCTCCCCTTTCATCCCGCCCACCCCCAGCAACATGATGCATCGAGGCCCCGCCCCCAGCTCCACCCCCAAACTCAGCCCCTGCTAAACCACGCCCCCTCAGAGCACGTGCTGTACAGAGCCCACCCTTATCTCGGCTCCACCCCTCCCTTCCTAAGCCACGCCCCCTTCGGGCGCGCCCCCTCCCTAGCCCAAGAGGCTCCTCCTATGGGGGCGTGACACACGGAGGCTCCACCCCCAGGCAGACCTCCCAATGGGCGTGTCCTCCCAGTCCCGCCCCTCGGCACTGACCCCGCCCCGTGGGTGGGGCCACACTCAGCTGCGCGCGCTGCCCCCCCCCAGGTGACCCCACAGTAACTCCATAGCAGCCCTATGGCTGCCCCACCGGTACCGCTACAGCAGCCCCGTTCCTGCCCCATAACTCCAGACTCGCCTCTGAAGAGCCCCCACAGCAGCCACTTCAGTGCCCCGCAGGTTATCACCACAGCCGCCCCTCCCGCCCCACGGCCGCCGCTCGGGACCCCCGGAGCCCCGGCCCCGCACCCGCCCGCAGCCCCGCAGCGCGGGCTCGCGCCCCCGGTGCCGGTGAAGCCACGTCCTGGCCGCGGCCGGAGAAGCCGCCGGTTCCCGCCCCCCCACATCCCCGATCGCTGCTGCTGCCGCGGCCGGAGAAGCCGCCGGTTCCCGCCCCCACATCCCCGATCGCTGCTGCCGCGGCCGGAGGAGCCGCCGGTTCCCGCCCCCACATCCCCGATCGCTGCTGCTGCCGCGGCCGGAGGAGCCGCCGGTTCCCGCTCAGCCCCGACTGTCCTCCTTCCTCCTCAATCGCCGCCGCACGCCGCCATGGCGTCTCCTCTGCCGCCATCTTGTCTCCCTCTTCTGTTCGCATTCGCTATTTTATACCGGGGGAGGGAGGAGGCGCTCGCTGATTGGCTGACGGTGTCAGCCACGGGAGTCGTCCATTGGCTCATCCCCACGTGGGGTTCTCAGAGGGGGTGAGAGGAAGGCGCTGATTGGTCACCGTGTCGCTGAGGGGAGGAAGGCACTGATTGGTCACTGCCTTTCTGCCAAATTTCGCGCTCCCAGTAACCGGCGCTGATTCGCTAGCGCTCCTGAGGTAGAAAAGGCGCTGATTGGTCGCCGTTTTCCCGCCGACGTTCGCCCATAGCAACGAAGCGCTGATTGGGCAGCGCGGCTGAGGGGGGCGGCTCGTCCATTGGCCGGAGGGCGGGCGGGGGGCGGGACAACGAGGTGATAAAGGGGGCGGCGCAGAGCGCGCGCGGGACCGGACACGTGGAGGCGGCAGCGGCCGCGCGAGCTGCTCGGCGCTGACGAACCGGCTGAGCGCCCCCCCCCCTCCCCCCCGCGGCGGGAAACCCGGGAGCGGCCGGAACCGGGTAACGGGAGGGGGGGCGGGAATTACCGTGCGGGGTTAATTGGGGGTCAGGGCGGTAATTACCGTGCGGGGTTAATTGGGGCTCGGCGGGTTAATGAGCGAGCGGCGGGCTGGGGTGGCTTGGGGGTTTTGATCGGAATTGGGGTTTAAAGCCGCGGGTGGGGGGGCGGTTCAGGCTCCCGGAGCCGCTTTAACGGTTCGAGTCGCTGTTGGGAGCGGGAGGAGCCGGGTCGGGGCTTTTCTCAGCAATTCGGCTTTTACAAGTTCTTTTACGTACTTTTTGGGTATTTTGGTGCCGATTTGTGCCAAAAGGCGCCTTTCAAATCTGTTTATTGAGGGTTCACCGGGAGAATTCAAGTCCAAAGCCCGGGGGGATTTGGGGCTTTTCCCGGGACGGTGAGTCCCGGTCAGGGTTTAGGGCCCTTGTTTATTTGAACTGTTGTGTTCAGAGCGCTGTGCGCGGCTTTGTTCCCGCGCGGGTCGGGCCGGGCTCCCGCAGCTCTGAGCTGTCCATCACTGCCCTGTCCATCACTGCCCTGTCCATCACTGCCCTGTCCATCACTGCACTGTCCATCACTGCACTGTCCATCACTGCACTGTCCATCACTGCCCTGTCCATCACTGCACTGTCCATCACTGCACTGTCCATCACTGCACTGTCCATCACTCTCACTGTCCATCACTGCACTGTCCATCACTGCACTGTCCATCACTCTGCCCTGTCCATCACTGCACTGTCCATCACTGCCCTGTCCATCACTGCACTGTCCATCACTGCCCTGTCCATCACTGCACTGTCCATCACTGCACTGTCCATCACTGCACTGTCCATCACTGCCCTGTCCATCACTCTGCCCTGTCCATCACTGCCCTGTCCATCACTGCACTGTCCATCACTCTGCACTGTCCATCACTGCACTGTCCATCACTCTGCACTGTCCATCACTGCCCTGTCCATCACTGCACTGTCCATCACTCTGCACTGTCCATCACTCTGCCCTGTCCATCACTGCACTGTCCATCACTCTCACTGTCCATCACTGCCCTGTCCATCACTGCACTGTCCATCACTCTGCACTGTCCATCACTGCACTGTCCATCACTGCACTGTCCATCACTGCACTGTCCATCACTCTCACTGTCCATCACTGCACTGTCCATCACTGCCCTGTCCATCACTCTGCCCTGTCCATCACTGCCCTGTCCATCACTGCACTGTCCATCACTGCACTGTCCATCACTCTGCACTGTCCATCACTGCACTGTCCATCACTGCCCTGTCCATCACTGCACTGTCCATCACTGCACTGTCCATCACTGCACTGTCCATCACTCTCACTGTCCATCACTGCACTGTCCATCACTGCACTGTCCATCACTCTGCCCTGTCCATCACTGCACTGTCCATCACTGCCCTGTCCATCACTGCACTGTCCATCACTGCCCTGTCCATCACTGCACTGTCCATCACTGCACTGTCCATCACTGCACTGTCCATCACTGCCCTGTCCATCACTCTGCCCTGTCCATCACTGCCCTGTCCATCACTGCACTGTCCATCACTCTGCACTGTCCATCACTGCACTGTCCATCACTCTGCACTGTCCATCACTGCCCTGTCCATCACTGCACTGTCCATCACTCTGCACTGTCCATCACTCTGCCCTGTCCATCACTGCACTGTCCATCACTCTCACTGTCCATCACTGCCCTGTCCATCACTGCACTGTCCATCACTCTGCACTGTCCATCACTGCACTGTCCATCACTGCACTGTCCATCACTGCACTGTCCATCACTCTCACTGTCCATCACTGCACTGTCCATCACTGCCCTGTCCATCACTCTGCCCTGTCCATCACTGCCCTGTCCATCACTGCACTGTCCATCACTGCACTGTCCATCACTCTGCACTGTCCATCACTGCACTGTCCATCACTGCACTGTCCATCACTGCCCTGTCCATCACTGCACTGTCCATCACTGCCCTGTCCATCACTGCACTGTCCATCACTCTGCACTGTCCATCACTGCACTGTCCATCACTGCACTGTCCATCACTGCCCTGTCCATCACTCTCACTGTCCATCACTGCACTGTCCATCACTGCCCTGTCCATCACTGCACTGTCCATCACTGCACTGTCCATCACTCTGCACTGTCCATCACTGCCCTGTCCATCACTGCACTGTCCATCACTCTGCACTGTCCATCACTGCCCTGTCCATCACTGCCCTGTCCATCACTCCACTGTCCATCACTGCACTGTCCATCACTCTCACTGTCCATCACTGCCCTGTCCATCACTGCCCTGTCCATCACTGCACTGTCCATCACTGCACTGTCCATCACTCTGCCCTGTCCATCACTGCACTGTCCATCACTGCACTGTCCATCACTGCACTGTCCATCACTCTGCCCTGTCCATCACTCTCACTGTCCATCACTGCACTGTCCATCACTGCACTGTCCATCACTCTCACTGTCCATCACTGCACTGTCCATCACTCTGCCCTGTCCATCACTCTCACTGTCCATCACTGCACTGTCCATCACTGCACTGTCCATCACTGCACTGTCCATCACTCTCACTGTCCATCACTCTCACTGTCCATCACTGCACTGTCCATCACTGCCCTGTCCATCACTCTGCCCTGTCCATCACTGCCCTGTCCATCACTGCACTGTCCATCACTGCACTGTCCATCACTCTGCACTGTCCATCACTGCCCTGTCCATCACTGCACTGTCCATCACTGCACTGTCCATCACTCTCACTGTCCATCACTGCCCTGTCCATCACTGCCCTGTCCATCACTGCACTGTCCATCACTGCACTGTCCATCACTCTGCCCTGTCCATCACTGCACTGTCCATCACTGCACTGTCCATCACTCTGCCCTGTCCATCACTCTCACTGTCCATCACTGCACTGTCCATCACTGCACTGTCCATCACTCTCACTGTCCATCACTGCACTGTCCATCACTCTGCACTGTCCATCACTCTCACTGTCCATCACTGCCCTGTCCATCACTGCACTGTCCATCACTGCACTGTCCATCACTGCACTGTCCATCACTCTGCCCTGTCCATCACTGCACTGTCCATCACTCTCACTGTCCATCACTGCACTGTCCATCACTCTGCACTGTCCATCACTCTGCACTGTCCATCACTGCACTGTCCATCACTCTGCACTGTCCATCACTCTCACTGTCCATCACTGCACTGTCCATCACTCTGCACTGTCCATCACTCTGCACTGTCCATCACTGCACTGTCCATCACTCTGCACTGTCCATCACTCTCACTGTCCATCACTGCCCTGTCCATCACTGCACTGTCCATCACTGCCCTGTCCATCACTGCACTGTCCATCACTCTGCACTGTCCATCACTGCACTGTCCATCACTGCCCTGTCCATCACTGCACTGTCCATCACTGCACTGTCCATCACTCTCACTGTCCATCACTGCCCTGTCCATCACTGCACTGTCCATCACTGCCCTGTCCATCACTGCACTGTCCATCACTCTGCACTGTCCATCACTGCACTGTCCATCACTGCACTGTCCATCACTCTCACTGTCCATCACTGCACTGTCCATCACTGCCCTGTCCATCACTCTGCCCTGTCCATCACTGCCCTGTCCATCACTGCACTGTCCATCACTCTCACTGTCCATCACTGCACTGTCCATCACTGCCCTGTCCATCACTGCCCTGTCCATCACTGTACTGTCCATCACTGCACTGTCCATCACTCTGCCCTGTCCATCACTGCACTGTCCATCACTGCACTGTCCATCACTGCACTGTCCATCACTCTGCCCTGTCCATCACTCTCACTGTCCATCACTGCACTGTCCATCACTGCACTGTCCATCACTCTCACTGTCCATCACTGCACTGTCCATCACTCTGCACTGTCCATCACTCTCACTGTCCATCACTGCCCTGTCCATCACTGCACTGTCCATCACTGCACTGTCCATCACTGCACTGTCCATCACTCTGCCCTGTCCATCACTGCACTGTCCATCACTCTCACTGTCCATCACTGCACTGTCCATCACTCTGCACTGTCCATCACTCTGCACTGTCCATCACTGCACTGTCCATCACTCTGCACTGTCCATCACTCTCACTGTCCATCACTGCACTGTCCATCACTCTGCACTGTCCATCACTCTGCACTGTCCATCACTGCACTGTCCATCACTCTGCACTGTCCATCACTCTCACTGTCCATCACTGCACTGTCCATCACTCTGCCCTGTCCATCACTCTGCACTGTCCATCACTCTGCCCTGTCCATCACTCTGCCCTGTCCATCACTGCACTGTCCATCACTGCCCTGTCCATCACTGCCCTGTCCATCACTGCACTGTCCATCACTGCACTGTCCATCACTCTGCCCTGTCCATCACTCTGCACTGTCCATCACTGCACTGTCCATCACTGCACTGTCCATCACTCTCACTGTCCATCACTGCACTGTCCATCACTCTCACTGTCCATCACTGCACTGTCCATCACTGCACTGTCCATCACTCTGCCCTGTCCATCACTGCACTGTCCATCACTGCACTGTCCATCACTCTCACTGTCCATCACTGCCCTGTCCATCACTGCACTGTCCATCACTGCACTGTCCATCACTGCACTGTCCATCACTCTGCCCTGTCCATCACTCTCACTGTCCATCACTGCACTGTCCATCACTGCACTGTCCATCACTCTCACTGTCCATCACTGCCCTGTCCATCACTGCACTGTCCATCACTGCACTGTCCATCACTCTGCACTGTCCATCACTCTCACTGTCCATCACTGCACTGTCCATCACTCTCACTGTCCATCACTCTCACTGTCCATCACTGCACTGTCCATCACTGCACTGTCCATCACTCTGCCCTGTCCATCACTGCACTGTCCATCACTGCACTGTCCATCACTCTCACTGTCCATCACTGCCCTGTCCATCACTGCCCTGTCCATCACTGCACTGTCCATCACTGCACTGTCCATCACTCTGCCCTGTCCATCACTGCACTGTCCATCACTGCACTGTCCATCACTGCACTGTCCATCACTCTGCCCTGTCCATCACTCTCACTGTCCATCACTGCACTGTCCATCACTGCACTGTCCATCACTCTCACTGTCCATCACTGCACTGTCCATCACTCTGCACTGTCCATCACTCTCACTGTCCATCACTGCCCTGTCCATCACTGCACTGTCCATCACTGCACTGTCCATCACTGCACTGTCCATCACTCTGCCCTGTCCATCACTGCACTGTCCATCACTCTCACTGTCCATCACTGCACTGTCCATCACTCTGCACTGTCCATCACTCTGCACTGTCCATCACTGCACTGTCCATCACTCTGCACTGTCCATCACTCTGCCCTGTCCATCACTCTGCCCTGTCCATCACTGCACTGTCCATCACTGCCCTGTCCATCACTGCCCTGTCCATCACTGCACTGTCCATCACTGCACTGTCCATCACTCTGCCCTGTCCATCACTCTGCCCTGTCCATCACTGCACTGTCCATCACTGCACTGTCCATCACTCTCACTGTCCATCACTGCACTGTCCATCACTGCACTGTCCATCACTCTGCCCTGTCCATCACTGCACTGTCCATCACTGCACTGTCCATCACTGCCCTGTCCATCACTGCACTGTCCATCACTCTGCCCTGTCCATCACTCTCACTGTCCATCACTGCACTGTCCATCACTGCACTGTCCATCACTCTCACTGTCCATCACTGCCCTGTCCATCACTGCACTGTCCATCACTGCACTGTCCATCACTCTGCACTGTCCATCACTCTCACTGTCCATCACTGCACTGTCCATCACTCTCACTGTCCATCACTCTCACTGTCCATCACTGCACTGTCCATCACTGCACTGTCCATCACTCTGCACTGTCCATCACTCTCACTGTCCATCACTCTCACTGTCCATCACTGCACTGTCCATCACTGCACTGTCCATCACTCTGCACTGTCCATCACTCTCACTGTCCATCACTCTGCACTGTCCATCACTGCACTGTCCATCACTGCACTGTCCATCACTGCCCTGTCCATCACTCTCACTGTCCATCACTCTGCCCTGTCCATCACTGCACTGTCCATCACTGCACTGTCCATCACTCTCACTGTCCATCACTCTGCCCTGTCCATCACTGCACTGTCCATCACTGCACTGTCCATCACTGCACTGTCCATCACTCTCACTGTCCATCACTGCACTGTCCATCACTCTCACTGTCCATCACTGCACTGTCCATCACTGCACTGTCCATCACTGCCCTGTCCATCACTGCACTGTCCATCACTCTCACTGTCCATCACTGCACTGTCCATCACTGCCCTGTCCATCACTGCACTGTCCATCACTCTCACTGTCCATCACTGCACTGTCCATCACTGCACTGTCCATCACTGCCCTGTCCATCACTGCACTGTCCATCACTCTCACTGTCCATCACTGCCCTGTCCATCACTCTCACTGTCCATCACTGCTCTGTCCATCACTGCACTGTCCATCACTGCACTGTCCATCACTCTGCACTGTCCATCACTGCACTGTCCATCACTGCACTGTCCATCACTCTCACTGTCCATCACTGCCCTGTCCATCACTCTCACTGTCCATCACTCTCACTGTCCATCACTGCCCTGTCCATCACTGCACTGTCCATCACTGCACTGTCCATCACTCTCACTGTCCATCACTGCCCTGTCCATCACTGCACTGTCCATCACTGCACTGTCCATCACTCTGCCCTGTCCATCACTCTGCCCTGTCCATCACTCTGCACTGTCCATCACTGCACTGTCCATCACTGCACTGTCCATCACTCTCACTGTCCATCACTGCACTGTCCATCACTCTGCCCTGTCCATCACTCTGCACTGTCCATCACTGCACTGTCCATCACTCTGCCCTGTCCATCACTGCACTGTCCATCACTGCACTGTCCATCACTCTCACTGTCCATCACTGCACTGTCCATCACTGCACTGTCCATCACTGCCCTGTCCATCACTGCACTGTCCATCACTCTCACTGTCCATCACTGCCCTGTCCATCACTGCACTGTCCATCACTCTCACTGTCCATCACTGCTCTGTCCATCACTGCACTGTCCATCACTGCACTGTCCATCACTCTGCCCTGTCCATCACTCTGCACTGTCCATCACTGCACTGTCCATCACTGCACTGTCCATCACTCTCACTGTCCATCACTGCCCTGTCCATCACTCTCACTGTCCATCACTCTCACTGTCCATCACTGCCCTGTCCATCACTGCACTGTCCATCACTGCACTGTCCATCACTCTCACTGTCCATCACTGCCCTGTCCATCACTCTCACTGTCCATCACTCTCACTGTCCATCACTCTCACTGTCCATCACTGCACTGTCCATTACTCTCACTGTCCATCACTGCACTGTCCATCACTGCACTGTCCATCACTCTGCCCTGTCCATCACTGCACTGTCCATCACTCTCACTGTCCATCACTGCACTGTCCATCACTCTGCACTGTCCATCACTCTGCACTGTCCATCACTGCACTGTCCATCACTCTGCACTGTCCATCACTCTCACTGTCCATCACTGCACTGTCCATCACTCTGCACTGTCCATCACTCTGCACTGTCCATCACTGCACTGTCCATCACTCTGCACTGTCCATCACTCTCACTGTCCATCACTGCACTGTCCATCACTCTGCCCTGTCCATCACTCTGCACTGTCCATCACTTCCACTGCCCTGTCCATCACTCGCACTGTCCATCACTGCACTGTCCATCACTGCCCTGTCCATCACTGCCCTGTCCATCACTGCACTGTCCATCACTGCACTGTCCATCACTCTGCCCTGTCCATCACTCTGCACTGTCCATCACTGCACTGTCCATCACTGCACTGTCCATCACTCTCACTGTCCATCACTGCACTGTCCATCACTCTCACTGTCCATCACTGCACTGTCCATCACTGCACTGTCCATCACTCTGCCCTGTCCATCACTGCACTGTCCATCACTGCACTGTCCATCACTCTCACTGTCCATCACTGCCCTGTCCATCACTGCACTGTCCATCACTGCACTGTCCATCACTGCACTGTCCATCACTCTGCCCTGTCCATCACTCTCACTGTCCATCACTGCACTGTCCATCACTGCACTGTCCATCACTCTCACTGTCCATCACTGCCCTGTCCATCACTGCACTGTCCATCACTGCACTGTCCATCACTCTGCACTGTCCATCACTCTCACTGTCCATCACTGCACTGTCCATCACTCTCACTGTCCATCACTCTCACTGTCCATCACTGCACTGTCCATCACTGCACTGTCCATCACTCTGCCCTGTCCATCACTGCACTGTCCATCACTGCACTGTCCATCACTCTCACTGTCCATCACTGCCCTGTCCATCACTGCCCTGTCCATCACTGCACTGTCCATCACTGCACTGTCCATCACTCTGCCCTGTCCATCACTGCACTGTCCATCACTGCACTGTCCATCACTGCACTGTCCATCACTCTGCACTGTCCATCACTCTCACTGTCCATCACTGCACTGTCCATCACTGCACTGTCCATCACTCTCACTGTCCATCACTGCACTGTCCATCACTCTGCACTGTCCATCACTCTCACTGTCCATCACTGCCCTGTCCATCACTGCACTGTCCATCACTGCACTGTCCATCACTGCACTGTCCATCACTCTGCCCTGTCCATCACTGCACTGTCCATCACTCTCACTGTCCATCACTGCACTGTCCATCACTCTGCACTGTCCATCACTGCACTGTCCATCACTGCACTGTCCATCACTCTGCACTGTCCATCACTGCCCTGTCCATCACTCTGCCCTGTCCATCACTGCACTGTCCATCACTGCCCTGTCCATCACTGCCCTGTCCATCACTGCACTGTCCATCACTGCACTGTCCATCACTCTGCACTGTCCATCACTCTGCCCTGTCCATCACTGCACTGTCCATCACTGCACTGTCCATCACTCTCACTGTCCATCACTGCACTGTCCATCACTGCACTGTCCATCACTCTGCCCTGTCCATCACTGCACTGTCCATCACTGCACTGTCCATCACTGCCCTGTCCATCACTGCACTGTCCATCACTCTGCCCTGTCCATCACTCTCACTGTCCATCACTGCACTGTCCATCACTGCACTGTCCATCACTCTGCACTGTCCATCACTGCCCTGTCCATCACTGCACTGTCCATCACTGCACTGTCCATCACTCTGCACTGTCCATCACTCTCACTGTCCATCACTGCACTGTCCATCACTCTCACTGTCCATCACTCTGCCACTGTCCATCACTGCACTGTCCATCACTGCACTGTCCATCACTCTGCACTGTCCATCACTCTCACTGTCCATCACTCTCACTGTCCATCACTGCACTGTCCATCACTGCACTGTCCATCACTCTGCACTGTCCATCACTCTCACTGTCCATCACTCTCACTGTCCATCACTCTGCACTGTCCATCACTGCACTGTCCATCACTGCACTGTCCATCACTGCCCTGTCCATCACTCTCACTGTCCATCACTCTGCCCTGTCCATCACTGCACTGTCCATCACTGCACTGTCCATCACTCTCACTGTCCATCACTCTGCCCTGTCCATCACTGCACTGTCCATCACTGCACTGTCCATCACTGCACTGTCCATCACTCTCACTGTCCATCACTGCACTGTCCATCACTCTCACTGTCCATCACTGCACTGTCCATCACTGCACTGTCCATCACTGCCCTGTCCATCACTGCACTGTCCATCACTCTCACTGTCCATCACTGCACTGTCCATCACTGCCCTGTCCATCACTGCACTGTCCATCACTCTCACTGTCCATCACTGCACTGTCCATCACTGCACTGTCCATCACTGCCCTGTCCATCACTGCACTGTCCATCACTCCACTGTCCATCACTGCACTGTCCATCACTCTCACTGTCCATCACTGCTCTGTCCATCACTGCACTGTCCATCACTGCACTGTCCATCACTCTGCACTGTCCATCACTGCACTGTCCATCACTGCCCTGTCCATCACTCTCACTGTCCATCACTGCCCTGTCCATCACTCTCACTGTCCATCACTCTCACTGTCCATCACTGCCCTGTCCATCACTGCACTGTCCATCACTGCACTGTCCATCACTCTCACTGTCCATCACTGCCCTGTCCATCACTGCACTGTCCATCACTGCACTGTCCATCACTCTGCCCTGTCCATCACTGCCCTGTCCATCACTCTGCACTGTCCATCACTGCACTGTCCATCACTGCACTGTCCATCACTCTCACTGTCCATCACTGCACTGTCCATCACTCTGCACTGTCCATCACTCTGCACTGTCCATCACTGCACTGTCCATCACTCTGCCCTGTCCATCACTGCACTGTCCATCACTGCACTGTCCATCACTCTCACTGTCCATCACTGCACTGTCCATCACTGCACTGTCCATCACTGCCCTGTCCATCACTGCACTGTCCATCACTCTCACTGTCCATCACTGCCCTGTCCATCACTGCACTGTCCATCACTCTCACTGTCCATCACTGCTCTGTCCATCACTGCACTGTCCATCACTGCACTGTCCATCACTCTGCCCTGTCCATCACTCTGCACTGTCCATCACTGCACTGTCCATCACTGCACTGTCCATCACTCTCACTGTCCATCACTGCCCTGTCCATCACTCTCACTGTCCATCACTCTCACTGTCCATCACTGCCCTGTCCATCACTGCACTGTCCATCACTGCACTGTCCATCACTCTCACTGTCCATCACTGCCCTGTCCATCACTCTCACTGTCCATCACTCTCACTGTCCATCACTCTCACTGTCCATCACTGCACTGTCCATTACTCTCACTGTCCATCACTGCACTGTCCATCACTCTCACTGTCCATCACTGCCCTGTCCATCACTGCACTGTCCATCACTGCACTGTCCATCACTCTGCACTGTCCATCACTCTGCCCTGTCCATCACTCTGCACTGTCCATCACTGCACTGTCCATCACTGCACTGTCCATCACTCTCACTGTCCATCACTGCACTGTCCATCACTGCACTGTCCATCACTCTCACTGTCCATCACTCTGCACTGTCCATCACTCTGCCCTGTCCATCACTGCACTGTCCATCACTCTGCACTGTCCATCACTGCACTGTCCATCACTGCACTGTCCATCACTCTGCACTGTCCATCACTCTCACTGTCCATCACTCTGCACTGTCCATCACTCTGCACTGTCCATCACTCTCACTGTCCATCACTCTGCCCTGTCCATCACTGCACTGTCCATCACTCTGCCCTGTCCATCACTGCACTGTCCATCACTGCACTGTCCATCACTGCACTGTCCATCACTGCCCTGTCCATCACTCTCACTGTCCATCACTGCACTGTCCATCACTCTCACTGTCCATCACTCTGCCCTGTCCATCACTGCACTGTCCATCACTGCACTGTCCATCACTGCCCTGTCCATCACTCTGCCCTGTCCATCACTCTCACTGTCCATCACTGCACTGTCCATCACTGCCCTGTCCATCACTCTCACTGTCCATCACTGCCCTGTCCATCCACTGCACTGTCCATCACTGCACTGTCCATCACTGCACTGTCCATCACTCGCACTGTCCATCACTGCACTGTCCATCACTCGCCCTGTCCATCACTCTGCACTGTCCATCACTGCACTGTCCATCACTCTGCACTGTCCATCACTGCACTGTCCATCACTGCACTGTCCATCACTCGCACTGTCCATCACTGCACTGTCCATCACCTCGCCCTGTCCATCACTGCACTGTCCATCACCTGCACTTGTCCATCACTGCCCTGTCCATCACTTGCACACCCTGTCCATCACTCTGCACTGTCCATCACTGCACTGTCCATCACTCTGCACTGTCCATCACTGCACTGTCCATCACTGCCCTGTCCATCACTCTGCACTGTCCATCACTGCACTGTCCATCACTCTGCACTGTCCATCACTGCACTGTCCATCACTGCACTGTCCATCACTGCACTGTCCATCACTGCACTGTCCATCACTGCACTGTCCATCACTCTCACTGTCCATCACTGCACTGTCCATCACTCTGCACTGTCCATCACTCTGCACTGTCCATCACTGCACTGTCCATCACTCTGTCACCCTGTCCATCACTCTGCACTGTCCATCACTCTCACTGTCCATCACTGCCCTGTCCATCACTCTGCCCTGTCCATCACTGCACTGTCCATCACTCTGCACTGTCCATCACTGCACTGTCCATCACTGCCCTGTCCATCACTGCACTGTCCATCACTGCACTGTCCATCACTGCACTGTCCATCACTCTGCACTGTCCATCACTGCACTGTCCATCACTGCACTGTCCATCACTGCACTGTCCATCACTCTCACTGTCCATCACTGCACTGTCCATCACTGCCCTGTCCATCACTGCACTGTCCATCACTGCACTGTCCATCACTCTGCACTGTCCATCACTGCCCTGTCCATCACCTGCACTGTCCATCACTGCACTGTCCATCACTGCCCTGTCCATCACTGTCCTTCCTGCACTGTCCATCACTCCACTGTCCATCACTGCACTGTCCATCACTCTCACTGTCCATCACTGCCTGTCCATCACTGCCCTGTCCATCACTGCACTGTCCATCACGCACTGTCCATCACTCCTCCATCACTGCACTGTCCATCACTGCACTGTCCATCACTGCACTGTCCATCACTCTGCACTGTCCATCACTCTCACTGTCCATCACTGCACTGTCCATCACTGCACTGTCCATCACTCTCACTGTCCATCACTGCACTGTCCATCACTCTGCCCTGTCCATCACTCTGCACTGTCCATCACTGCACTGTCCATCACTGCACTGTCCATCACTGCACTGTCCATCACTCTCACTGTCCATCACTCTGCACTGTCCATCACTGCACTGTCCATCACTGCACTGTCCATCACTCTGCCCTGTCCATCACTGCCCTGTCCATCACTGCACTGTCCATCACTGCACTGTCCATCACTCTGCACTGTCCATCACTCGCCCTGTCCATCACTGCCCTGTCCATCACTGCACTGTCCATCACTGCACTGTCCATCACTCTCACTGTCCATCACTGCCCTGTCCATCACTGCCCTGTCCATCACTGCACTGTCCATCACTGCACTGTCCATCACTCTGCACTGTCCATCACTGCACTGTCCATCACTGCACTGTCCATCACTCTGCCCTGTCCATCACTCTCACTGTCCATCACTGCACTGTCCATCACTGCACTGTCCATCACTCTCACTGTCCATCACTGCACTGTCCATCACTCTGCACTGTCCATCACTCTCACTGTCCATCACTGCCCTGTCCATCACTGCACTGTCCATCACTGCACTGTCCATCACTGCACTGTCCATCACTCTGCCCTGTCCATCACTGCACTGTCCATCACTCTCACTGTCCATCACTGCACTGTCCATCACTCTGCACTGTCCATCACTCTGCACTGTCCATCACTGCACTGTCCATCACTCTGCACTGTCCATCACTCTCACTGTCCATCACTGCACTGTCCATCACTCTGCACTGTCCATCACTCTGCACTGTCCATCACTGCACTGTCCATCACTCTGCACTGTCCATCACTCTCACTGTCCATCACTGCCCTGTCCATCACTGCACTGTCCATCACTGCCCTGTCCATCACTGCACTGTCCATCACTCTGCACTGTCCATCACTGCACTGTCCATCACTGCCCTGTCCATCACTGCACTGTCCATCACTGCACTGTCCATCACTCTCACTGTCCATCACTGCCCTGTCCATCACTGCACTGTCCATCACTGCCCTGTCCATCACTGCACTGTCCATCACTCTGCACTGTCCATCACTGCACTGTCCATCACTGCACTGTCCATCACTCTCACTGTCCATCACTGCACTGTCCATCACTGCCCTGTCCATCACTCTGCCCTGTCCATCACTGCCCTGTCCATCACTGCACTGTCCATCACTGCACTGTCCATCACTCTGCACTGTCCATCACTGCCCTGTCCATCACTGCCCTGTCCATCACTGCACTGTCCATCACTGCACTGTCCATCACTCTCACTGTCCATCACTGCACTGTCCATCACTGCCCTGTCCATCACTGCCCTGTCCATCACTGTACTGTCCATCACTGCACTGTCCATCACTCTGCCCTGTCCATCACTGCACTGTCCATCACTGCACTGTCCATCACTGCACTGTCCATCACTCTGCCCTGTCCATCACTCTCACTGTCCATCACTGCACTGTCCATCACTGCACTGTCCATCACTCTCACTGTCCATCACTGCACTGTCCATCACTCTGCACTGTCCATCACTCTCACTGTCCATCACTGCCCTGTCCATCACTGCACTGTCCATCACTGCACTGTCCATCACTGCACTGTCCATCACTCTGCCCTGTCCATCACTGCACTGTCCATCACTCTCACTGTCCATCACTGCACTGTCCATCACTCTGCACTGTCCATCACTCTGCACTGTCCATCACTGCACTGTCCATCACTCTGCACTGTCCATCACTCTCACTGTCCATCACTGCACTGTCCATCACTCTGCACTGTCCATCACTCTGCACTGTCCATCACTGCACTGTCCATCACTCTGCACTGTCCATCACTCTCACTGTCCATCACTGCACTGTCCATCACTCTGCCCTGTCCATCACTCTGCACTGTCCATCACTCTGCCCTGTCCATCACTCTGCCCTGTCCATCACTGCACTGTCCATCACTGCCCTGTCCATCACTGCCCTGTCCATCACTGCACTGTCCATCACTGCACTGTCCATCACTCTGCCCTGTCCATCACTCTGCACTGTCCATCACTGCACTGTCCATCACTGCACTGTCCATCACTCTCACTGTCCATCACTGCACTGTCCATCACTCTCACTGTCCATCACTGCACTGTCCATCACTGCACTGTCCATCACTCTGCCCTGTCCATCACTGCACTGTCCATCACTGCACTGTCCATCACTCTCACTGTCCATCACTGCCCTGTCCATCACTGCACTGTCCATCACTGCACTGTCCATCACTGCACTGTCCATCACTCTGCCCTGTCCATCACTCTCACTGTCCATCACTGCACTGTCCATCACTGCACTGTCCATCACTCTCACTGTCCATCACTGCCCTGTCCATCACTGCCCTGTCCATCACTGCACTGTCCATCACTCTGCACTGTCCATCACTCTCACTGTCCATCACTGCACTGTCCATCACTCTCACTGTCCATCACTCTCACTGTCCATCACTGCACTGTCCATCACTGCACTGTCCATCACTCTGCCCTGTCCATCACTGCACTGTCCATCACTGCACTGTCCATCACTCTCACTGTCCATCACTGCCCTGTCCATCACTGCCCTGTCCATCACTGCACTGTCCATCACTGCACTGTCCATCACTCTGCCCTGTCCATCACTGCACTGTCCATCACTGCACTGTCCATCACTGCACTGTCCATCACTCTGCCCTGTCCATCACTCTCACTGTCCATCACTGCACTGTCCATCACTGCACTGTCCATCACTCTCACTGTCCATCACTGCACTGTCCATCACTCTGCACTGTCCATCACTCTCACTGTCCATCACTGCCCTGTCCATCACTGCACTGTCCATCACTGCACTGTCCATCACTGCACTGTCCATCACTCTGCCCTGTCCATCACTGCACTGTCCATCACTCTCACTGTCCATCACTGCACTGTCCATCACTCTGCACTGTCCATCACTCTGCACTGTCCATCACTGCACTGTCCATCACTCTGCACTGTCCATCACTCTGCCCTGTCCATCACTCTGCCCTGTCCATCACTGCACTGTCCATCACTGCCCTGTCCATCACTGCCCTGTCCATCACTGCACTGTCCATCACTGCACTGTCCATCACTCTGCCCTGTCCATCACTCTGCCCTGTCCATCACTGCACTGTCCATCACTGCACTGTCCATCACTCTCACTGTCCATCACTGCACTGTCCATCACTGCACTGTCCATCACTCTGCCCTGTCCATCACTGCACTGTCCATCACTCTGCCCTGTCCATCACTCTCACTGTCCATCACTGCACTGTCCATCACTGCACTGTCCATCACTCTCACTGTCCATCACTGCCCTGTCCATCACTGCACTGTCCATCACTGCACTGTCCATCACTCTGCACTGTCCATCACTCTCACTGTCCATCACTGCACTGTCCATCACTCTCACTGTCCATCACTCTCACTGTCCATCACTGCACTGTCCATCACTGCACTGTCCATCACTCTGCACTGTCCATCACTCTCACTGTCCATCACTCTCACTGTCCATCACTGCACTGTCCATCACTGCACTGTCCATCACTCTGCACTGTCCATCACTCTCACTGTCCATCACTCTCACTGTCCATCACTCTGCCCTGTCCATCACTGCACTGTCCATCACTGCACTGTCCATCACTCTCACTGTCCATCACTCTGCCCTGTCCATCACTGCACTGTCCATCACTGCACTGTCCATCACTGCACTGTCCATCACTCTCACTGTCCATCACTGCACTGTCCATCACTCTCACTGTCCATCACTGCACTGTCCATCACTGCACTGTCCATCACTGCCCTGTCCATCACTGCACTGTCCATCACTCTCACTGTCCATCACTGCACTGTCCATCACTGCCCTGTCCATCACTGCACTGTCCATCACTCTCACTGTCCATCACTGCACTGTCCATCACTGCACTGTCCATCACTCTCACTGTCCATCACTGCCCTGTCCATCACTCTCACTGTCCATCACTGCTCTGTCCATCACTGCACTGTCCATCACTGCACTGTCCATCACTCTGCACTGTCCATCACTGCACTGTCCATCACTGCACTGTCCATCACTCTCACTGTCCATCACTGCCCTGTCCATCACTCTCACTGTCCATCACTCTCACTGTCCATCACTGCCCTGTCCATCACTGCCCTGTCCATCACTGCACTGTCCATCACTCTGCACTGTCCATCACTCTCACTGTCCATCACTGCACTGTCCATCACTCTCACTGTCCATCACTCTCACTGTCCATCACTGCACTGTCCATCACTGCACTGTCCATCACTCTGCCCTGTCCATCACTGCACTGTCCATCACTGCACTGTCCATCACTCTCACTGTCCATCACTGCCCTGTCCATCACTGCCCTGTCCATCACTGCACTGTCCATCACTGCACTGTCCATCACTCTGCCCTGTCCATCACTGCACTGTCCATCACTGCACTGTCCATCACTGCACTGTCCATCACTCTGCCCTGTCCATCACTCTCACTGTCCATCACTGCACTGTCCATCACTCTCACTGTCCATCACTGCCCTGTCCATCACTGCACTGTCCATCACTCTCACTGTCCATCACTGCTCTGTCCATCACTGCACTGTCCATCACTGCACTGTCCATCACTCTGCCCTGTCCATCACTCTGCACTGTCCATCACTGCACTGTCCATCACTGCACTGTCCATCACTCTCACTGTCCATCACTGCCCTGTCCATCACTCTCACTGTCCATCACTCTCACTGTCCATCACTGCCCTGTCCATCACTGCACTGTCCATCACTGCACTGTCCATCACTCTCACTGTCCATCACTGCCCTGTCCATCACTCTCACTGTCCATCACTCTCACTGTCCATCACTCTCACTGTCCATCACTGCACTGTCCATCACTCTCACTGTCCATCACTGCACTGTCCATCACTCTCACTGTCCATCACTGCCCTGTCCATCACTGCACTGTCCATCACTGCACTGTCCATCACTCTGCCCTGTCCATCACTCTGCACTGTCCATCACTGCACTGTCCATCACTGCACTGTCCATCACTCTCACTGTCCATCACTGCACTGTCCATCACTGCACTGTCCATCACTCTCACTGTCCATCACTCTGCACTGTCCATCACTCTGCCCTGTCCATCACTGCACTGTCCATCACTCTGCACTGTCCATCACTGCACTGTCCATCACTGCACTGTCCATCACTCTGCACTGTCCATCACTCTCACTGTCCATCACTCTGCACTGTCCATCACTCTGCACTGTCCATCACTCTCACTGTCCATCACTCTGCCCTGTCCATCACTGCACTGTCCATCACTCTGCCCTGTCCATCACTGCACTGTCCATCACTGCACTGTCCATCACTGCACTGTCCATCACTGCCCTGTCCATCACTCTCACTGTCCATCACTGCACTGTCCATCACTCTCACTGTCCATCACTCTGCCCTGTCCATCACTGCACTGTCCATCACTGCACTGTCCATCACTGCCCTGTCCATCACTCTGCCTCACCTGTCCATCACTCTGCACTGTCCATCACTCTCACTGTCCATCACTGCACTGTCCATCACTGCCCTGTCCATCACTCTCACTGTCCATCACTGCACTGTCCATCACTGCACTGTCCATCACTGCCCTGTCCATCACTGCACTGTCCATCACTCTCACTGTCCATCACTGCACTGTCCATCACTCTGCCCTGTCCATCACTCTGCACTGTCCATCACTGCACTGTCCATCACTCTGCACTGTCCATCACTGCACTGTCCATCACTGCACTGTCCATCACTCTCACTGTCCATCACTGCACTGTCCATCACTCTGCCCTGTCCATCACTCTCACTGTCCATCACTGCACTGTCCATCACTGCCCTGTCCATCACTCTGCACTGTCCATCACTCTGCCCTGTCCATCACTGCACTGTCCATCACTCTCACTGTCCATCACTGCACTGTCCATCACTCTGCCCTGTCCATCACTCTGCACTGTCCATCACTGCCCTGTCCATCACTCTGCACTGTCCATCACTGCACTGTCCATCACTGCACTGTCCATCACTCTGCCCTGTCCATCACTGCACTGTCCATCACTCTCACTGTCCATCACTCTGCACTGTCCATCACTCTGCACTGTCCATCACTCTGCACTGTCCATCACTGCACTGTCCATCACTCTGCACTGTCCATCACTGCCCTGTCCATCACTCTCCTGTCCATCACTGCCCTGTCCATCACTCTGCACTGTCCATCACTCTGCACTGTCCATCACTCTGCCCTGTCCATCACTGCACTGTCCATCACTCTGCACTGTCCATCACTGCACTGTCCATCACTCTGCCCTGTCCATCACTCGCACTGTCCATCACTCTGCCCTGTCCATCACTGCCCTGTCCATCACTGCACTGTCCATCACTCTCACTGTCCATCACTCTGCCCTGTCCATCACTGCACTGTCCATCACTGCACTGTCCATCACTGCACTGTCCATCACTCTGCACTGTCCATCACTCTGCCCTGTCCATCACTCTGCACTGTCCATCACTCTGCACTGTCCATCACTGCACTGTCCATCACTCTCACTGTCCATCACTGCCCTGTCCATCACTGCACTGTCCATCACTCTGCCCTGTCCATCACTGCACTGTCCATCACTGCACTGTCCATCACTCTGCCCTGTCCATCACTCTGCACTGTCCATCACTGCCCATCCCTGTCCATCACTCTCACTGTCCATCACTGCACTGTCCATCACTCTCACTGTCCATCACTGCCCTGTCCATCACTCTGCACTGTCCATCACTCTGCACTGTCCATCACTGCACTGTCCATCACTCTCACTGTCCATCACTGCACTGTCCATCACTCTGCACTGTCCATCCTGTCCACTCCTGCACTGTCCATCACTCTGCACTGTCCATCACTCTGCACTGTCCATCACTGCACTGTCCATCACTCTGCACTGTCCATCACTCTCACTGTCCATCACTTGCACTGTCCATCACTGCACTGTCCATCACTCTCCTGTCCATCACTCTCACTGTCCATCACTGCCCTGTCCATCACTGCACTGTCCATCACTCTGCCCTGTCCATCACTCTGCACTGTCCATCACTGCACTGTCCATCACTGCCCTGTCCATCACTGCCCTGTCCATCACTCTCACTGTCCATCACTCTCACTGTCCATCACTGCACTGTCCATCACTGCACTGTCCATCACTGCCCTCATTGTCCATCACTCTTCACTGTCCATCACTGCACTGTCCATCACTCTCACTGTCCATCACTCTGCCCTGTCCATCACTCTGCACTGTCCATCACTCTGCCCTGTCCATCACTGCACTGTCCATCACTCTCACTGTCCATCACTGCACTGTCCATCACTGCACTGTCCATCACTCTGCCCTGTCCATCACTGCACTGTCCATCACTGCACTGTCCATCACTGCCCTGTCCATCACTCTGCACTGTCCATCACTGCCCTGTCCATCACTCTCACTGTCCATCACTGCCCTGTCCATCACTCTGCACTGTCCATCACTCTGCACTGTCCATCACTGCACTGTCCATCACTCTCACTGTCCATCACTGCACTGTCCATC